>NC_136476.1:75798927-76046427 GCF_902686455.1 Sciurus vulgaris
AATAGGAACCGATCCCCAGGCTGAAAGCTCTTGGCAATGTCTGGGTCCTACTCCTAGTATCTTCCACCTCTGTCCATCACTGTACCCCAACAGGCTTTCTCTTTTTATTTTTAATATTAGAAATTCGACATTTTATATTGCAACATTGACCTCTAGATTCAAAGCCTACGTTTCCTAGACTCTCCTGCAGCTAAATGCAGTCATATGATGAAGTTCTAGCCAATGAGATGCAAGGGAGTGGAACTTCCAGAAAGGCTCTTGGGGACAGCTGACCCGTCCTGTGCCCTGCCCTTTCAGCCCTCTTCCTTTCTGCTCTTCACAACCTGGATTAAAAATGCAATGGTTGATGATCTAGATGCTGTACCTGACCATAAAGTGGCCTGAGGATGAAGTAAATACCCTCTAATAACACCCTGGTACAATCTTACCAGTTGTGAAACTACTGATCCCCAGACTTCTTTTGCATGAAAGAGAATGGATAATTTAATTTAATTTAAATCACTATTTTCAGAGTTTCTGTTCCTCCTAGCTAAACCTAATTCTTGACTCATACATAACCCAACTCAATCTGCTGGGAAATCCTTGGGGAAGAAGTAAATGGAGATACGTAAAGGAGGATACATACTTGTATTCATATTAAAGCATTTAACACAATATTGTTCTAAAATATTTTGCACACATTATAAGCAAAATTCTGTTTACAGCATAAGCCATATAAGATTTAGACGTCTCAGAATCCAACTCTATAAATCTAAGTGGGTGAAGAGAAAAAATATCGGTGACTATATCCATGCATATATTTATATGTATGTGTAGATAGATTTATATATATTTATATATCTAAGTATATTTACAGAGATAAATACAGATCATCATGCTACTTTTTCCTGAATGCCTATCATGTGCCAGTCACTTTGTCTCCAATTCTCATAAAAACCTAGCAAGATATGTTATCATTACTTTCATTATATAGGTGGCTGCAATGGGGCTCAGCAATGTAGATCCAGGATTCCAGGATTCCAAGCAGGTGTCTAATGTCATCATGGAAACTGAGTCAATTACAGTTTGCAAAACATCCCAGTAAGACATGGAAACTGAGTCAATTACAGTTTGCAAAACATCCCAGTAAGACGTGCAAGAATATACAAACCAGTCATGCCGGATGCAGTTGGCAGGTAGCGTTCCTCAGAACAACTTTGCATTCTTGATGATTAAGAACTGGGCTTGAGGAGCAGGAGATGCATGAGTCATGGCTCTTGGGAACAGATGGTTAGTGGTCTGCTTTATTTCAGTGACAAAACTCTGAGCAGACTAAGGATAACAGTAACAATTTGTCTCTTGATGTCTGTCATCTCCAGGCCCTGGATCCTCATATACTGCCTGTTTCAAACTCTCTCCTCCAAGATCAGGCCCTGATGATCATTCAACCAAAATTACCCCTTCAACAGATTGACTTTCCATGAAAGGCATCCAGGTGATTTTGTTTTTCATTTATTACTATTCCATGGACCTCTTACAGACTAAAATTATTTCATTAAAACTACAGAGGAAGCATTTAAGGTTATTGCTCATGATTGTTCACTCTGAACTTCAGAAATCATTAATAATGGATTCTCAGGGTTGGAATGATGTTAGATCATAACAAAAATGATATTTATTCTGTGCTCAATCTGATCCAGGCATTTTGCATGGATAGTCTCACTTAATCCTCAATTGACACCATAAACTAAAGGACATTGTTATTGAAAATTGGCAAATGAGAAAAGTAAATCATAGGGAGAATAACAGACTTACCAAGGAATGGGAAAGTGGTAGATCAAGGGTTTGCATCCAACCAGGGACTCTTGAAAGATAGCTAGAAAACTGAGTAGGTAAAATGCTTTAAGATAAACTGACAGACCACCCTCAAATCTCATAGACTAATGAGAATTTCATAGTTCACTGATGGCTCACCATGATCTGGTCTCCAAATAATCACTCCTATACCCAAACTTCTTTTATTAAATGACTTAATCATCTTCTAACACCTTAGAGTTCTCTTCTAGATCATCTGCATTCAAATAATAGACAAAGGAAAAGAGAAATTCAGTGATGGTTTCCACAGAAATTTTAGGGGCCAGACATGTATAGAGCAAACATTACTTACATTACCATTCCATTAGTTAGAAGTCAATCACTTGACCCCACCTAGATGCAGAGGAAGCTGGGAAATGTAGTCTCCCCAGAATAAAATGGACCTAAGTGTAGTAAAGAGATCTAAGGTGTCACAAGGAGGGTAGCAATGATGTCAGAAAGAAGAAGACAGACGACAAGAACTAGATTAAGGAGGTAGAGTTATACAATTATAAAAATAGACAAAGGGACTGGCAATTTAGACTGGTACTGGAGACATTACTACCTCCATTTTAGAGACAAGGCTGGCTTTGGAGACGCTGAAGGACTCAAAGTCACACCACTGAGACCAAACCCGTGTCCTTTCACTTCACTGACTACAAACCTCAGCCATGCCTTCCCTATGAGATCCATCTCTAAGCTTACCAGCAGCTCCTCCTACCTCATCTATGTCTGCTAATTTCCAGGGAAAAATATTCCAAATTCATCTACTAGTGCATTATATCACCTACTCAGTTTTTTCGGTCTTCTGATCACACTCCTCTGGATGCATTTCAAATAACCTACTTCAGTTAAGGAATTCCTCCCCGAAACCAATACTTTAGTTGCAAGGTAACACACTGAAGCAAAAACCATTTCACTGTTTTTCCAACTCATCAAAAATACATAAAATCCAAGTAGCTCACAAGTACTTTCTAAAGGATTTTTATTATTTTATTTATTCTGCTGCCCAAAGGTGTGAATGACCTCATAAAACTTGATGAACCACTGATTGTTTCAAAATATTGCTGATTCTTTTCTTGAATTAGATGGACCCAACCAACCCATTTGTAGAGAGGTAAACAGTTGTGTAAATGGGCTCTTTTCTCTCTATGGAAATGCTATATATATATCTGGTAAAATAATCAAATAAGTGGCTACAGTTCCTAACAAATGATTCTGAAGCAGGAATAAGATATATGACTTGGATCTCAGCTCATGAAAGTCCCAGTGTTAAAAATCCGCTCATCGCCTTGTTTATCCAACACCAATGAGTGGTATCTATCAATGTCCAGCCGCTTGTCAGGCCAGAAAACTGGGAGTGGTGTTTAATTTTTCCCTCTTGCTCGTCTCTCACATCCAGTTAATCATCAAGTGACGGCAACTTCAACTTCCAATTTCATTCAACCTCAAAAAAGAAAAAAAAAAAAAATCACAAAACCAAACAGTTTACATATTCCCACTGTGTCCACCCTAGCCCAGGACTTCATCGCTTCAGGACTATAGCAAGCTCCTAATGAGGTTCCTTGAATTCTGCTTTTGTACCCTACTCCCCACTCCGCAATGCAGGTAGATCTGCCGACTCCGTCTCAGGTGCCAGTTTTCGTTTTATGCGCGGCAGGGCCCCGCCCCCTGGGCGTGGCCGCAATGCAATTTCCTGCTCAATGCCTACCGCATCATCCACCTCGTGTGCACTTAAAGAACACCTTCAGTTTCCCAAATGGAACTTGTTTATTCTCACATTCAGGCTTTTTCACCTGCCGTTCCTTCTGTCTGCAACACTTCACTTGCTTTTTTTCCCCCTCGCTAACTCCTATTTATTCTTCATATCCCAGCTTAGCTCTCATTTCTTCTACAGATCCTTCCCTGACCTCCAAGACTGATTTAGGTGCTTCTGTCCTAATTCTAGCACCTTCTTCTTCCGTTTATTTCACCAACTGCCAAATCTCTTTGTACCTAATATTATTTCCTGTTGCAATGTCATCCCCCCCCAAAATATATTTAGGATGGCTTTAATTACGTAAGAACACAAACAAACAAATTAAAGAGATCTTGTCTGTCCTTAGGATTGATGCATTGTGCTGATGGAAGAGAACAGGTGAAGTCAGAAACAAAACTGAAAACTAGCAGAAAACTGTGGTATCCAGAAGCGGAGGATGGATATAAAAACAGGGCTTGAGCTTCGATTCTGCCAAGGTTATTTCAATTCTGACTCATTGTAGCAGCAATGGTGGATCCTCAGCTTTAAGATACTCCAAGATCCACTTAGCATTTGATACATTCATTCATGCATTCGTTCATTTATTCTTTCTCCCATCGGGTCTCTAAAGGATACTGGGCATGAACTATGTGCCAGGTACTGTACTAGAAGCACTGCCTACTGAAGGGATTTCTAGAGAAAATATGCATTAAAAACACAAAAATTTAAAAAGAAAATATAATAAGAGTCACCCTAGAGATATGTGTATACAATCTTTCATAACTCAATCTGGAAGAATTGGAAAACCCTGCTGTGGATGGACTGCCTGCCATCCCATCCCCTCCATGATCCATACCCTAATCCTCTCCTGCTTCCCAGGGTGACCTTCCTATTGGAGGAAGCCTGGGACCTATTAGACCTTTTGAGACAGTTTTAAGTATAAACGTGGCCACGTGGGCTCAATGACCATGTGACTTCCTACTGTTTGTAGGATAAAGGTTGCCAAAGAAAGGGACCCATGCTCATAATCTATAATGCGAGGTTTAACTACTGTTTTGTATGTTACTTTCAGTGGATCACTTATATATACGCTGGGTCTCAGATTTTCTCATCTGTAAAACAATCATGCACAGACAATAAAGATTAGACATGAAAAAATTCTTGCAGATTATTTTATTCTACAATTGCCAAATTATACTCCACAAAACATCTAAGGGCTGTCAATGGGCATTTCTTAAAAACAGATTCCTTAATATATACATTTTTGTAGAGATAGCCTGAAGTTCAACAGCTTTCCTTACTTTAGGATTTATCCGAGACTTTAACATGCTGGAGTATTCCTTCATCTCTCAGAGGTGAGTACTCTTCACCAAACATACTTAACCATGGTGAGTAGGACTGCTTTCATCAAGAGGTACCTCTTGGGATCAGTGTTCGGTGGAACACATCAGATCTAGTTCATTCCACTCCTTCAGATAAGGAATCTGGAGACCAGAGCAAAGTGAAGATTTGTTCCTCACCCAGCTACTGCATGGATAAGTCAGAAACAGTTCTCTAATGTTCTGGTTCTGCTGCCAGTTATGTTTTCCATGAGTTATGAAGAATGCTCCCTCCCAAGATCACTGGCTATTGGAAGGTCCTAATGAGAGGTGAGAGTGATTAGAAAAGTCTCAAGTTCAAGGTGTCTACATGAATCCTTGCCATTAAAAGTTCCCAATAAAATATGTTTCTATCAGCAAATACCAAAAGAACCTGAAATCCAATCAGCATTTACTACATGGCCTGATTACTTGGCATACAAATATACAACTGAGGGTTGATCTCCATCTTGCAGAAATGTATAAGCACTGGTAAACACATTACAGGAAATGGACCAACTCCAATTCGTTATGTGATCTCAATTTGCTTAACTTTGTTGGGCTCCATATTCTTTGTTGGTTATTTGTTGGTCCATTCTAAAGCTTGAATTTCTCTAAAACATACTGACTAACAATTCAAAACACTGGCAAAACAGGACCCACACAAATGCTAACCACTATTAATGATCTATTTGTTAATAATGGAATTAGAAGTGGGACACAGGCCCCTTTGGTTCAGAGATCTCACTCTGAAACAATATATCTAATAAACTGACGAGGAGAAGGTCCATAAACTAAAAAGCAGCATTTGAAATCTAATCAGATATTCTTTCAATTTATTCACCACCCTGCAGTGCTATCCAACTTCATTAGGATTTTACTCTGTATTCTCTTTTAAAGTGACATTTACATTAATTTATAGTGCTAACACAAAATTCTATTAAAAAGGAAAGAAATTTTATAAGATTATTATTTTTTCCTGGTTATCATTCCTAGGTTTTCAACTCACTAATAAGGATTCTTTTGTTTTATTTTATGCCTTGGAGAAAAATCATGAAGTCCCTTCAAGGCTGTTTCCTGCTGGCTTGTTAAACACAGTAGGGACCCTATTTGGAGGGTGTATGTGGTAATTGTCTGCAAGGGCCAGGAAATCAAACTTTTTCATTTTTGTTCAGTCTCCTTTTATCCTGCACTTCTTGCAAGTGTATAATCATTCTGTGGTGTACTTCTGACTTGGAAACGACAATAAGAACTCAGCTATGAAGAAGTAGAAATGCTGCAGCCTACCAACATCCCAACTTGATAACGTCATGTTCCATTTCCCAGAATGAAACTTGCAGCTCCCCGCGTCTCTGACCTGACAGTCCCCTCATCTGAGAACCACGTGGGATGAAAGGGAACATGGATATGGATCATCACAACACTTTCATTTTACACTTGATGAAACTGAAACCCAGAGATGGAGAGAGGGAGGGATTGTCTCAAGAGAGAACTCAAGAGAGAGAGAGGACTCAAGGTCATAGAGCAAAGACATGGCTGTCTGAAATGTAAACCTTTCAGCTCTCAACCTTTTCTTTCCTACTATGTAAAGCCCTGGAGTTCTTTTAAGAGCAGAAATCAACCCAGGTAATATTTCTTAGCCAGGACAAGTACTGCTGGTTCTATCTGCTGACCCATGCCTATGGCGATCAATTTCCTGAAACCTTTCTGCTACTTCTGTATTTAAAAAAACAAAAATTCTAGTTAACACAGATAATGAATTACATATGGCCTCCATGTTTACTTCCCTGTGTGAGTTCCATAGCAGCTGCATTGCTTATCAGTTCAATATGTTTTAGACAGATGCTAGTTCTGTGGATAAATCAGCCTGTTCTTCTCTCCAGTCTTCCACCCCAGTTATCCCTAAGTAGATCATTCTTGTATCAAGCCAGCCTTTCCCCTAACCCTCAAGTGCCAAGTGTCATAAGATGAAATTATTAAGAGAATCACTTTTATATAACCCTTAAACATGAAAAAATCACTTTCAAATATACCAAATAACATATTGAACTATTTATCCCATTAAGGTCTAGTGTGCATCTAGTATATGAATGAACATATGCTGGGTACAGGGGGGTACAAAGATTTTGGCCTCAAGTGACTCATGTCCTAATGTACGAAAATGTCTCTGAGCACATAATAACAACCACGTGATACACGGTGTTTGATGGACTACATAGAGAGAGGGTCCAAGCCCATTTGATTCATCCAGAAAATGCTTCTGAGGGAAGGCGACCATTTGAACAAGTTTAATGGAGAGTAAAACAAGAAAGGTTCCCATGAGAAAACTCTGTTTTCTCATGCTCTCTATCTTCAAAACAATTTGAAAATATGATCCCATTTTGCAGCTGAAGAACATGAAACTCAAGAAGGTTATGCAGCTTGGACAAGGTCACCTTGCTAGTTATATCATTTCTTCTAAAGTTCCCGGATTCCCCGGTTTCTTCTCAGCCAGGAGAGGCAATACCCTCCAAATGTGCCAATAAAGTAAAAAAAAAAAAAAAAAAAAAAAATCAGACCTCCAGGACCCAAGATTTATTGTGATCATAAGTAACCCTTGCTCAGTAAAAGAATCCACCTCCCCACTCAGCCACATTCCCATCAGCAACCAGAAATTGTTGCAATCTAATGCATTTATATGTTTTGGTTTTCTTAATTTATTTCAGGCACCTCATTTTCCTGGAACAAGTGCTGTTATTTATGACACAGCAGCAAACACTTTACATTTATAGAGGTTATGAATTTTAGTAATGGTTTTGGTGGCAATTTAATCTGTCCTAACTATGAGGCATTTTACAATGACAATTAAATTATTATTAAAAAATAAACCTCAAATGACATCCTTATCACTTATCAACATATCAAAAGTTTCACTGAGTTGCATTTTGGGTGGATCATAAATATCCCAATGTAGTCCTAGTGAATCCATGCAATAAACTTGAGTGAACTTAATTAACTTCTACAGTATATTTAAAAGAAAACTCCTCACACATTTTGATGTCGGGGAATGAAACATTATTTGAAAAGTGGGTTTATTACATTCCATGGTGCACACTGATATTTAATATTTAAAGACTCTTAAATTTGATGTACTGTGCTGATAACTGAAGGGTTTAGTTCTGCAGTGTGGGAGGGTGAGATGGTGAATTTCTCTCTCCATCTCTTTGAGAAGGTTTTGATTTTGCTGGTCATGCCCCCCATACACTGATCTATTAAAATCTATGCTCAGAGAAGTGTCAAGGATGTTAATGTATACTTTATCAAATTAATTTTAATGTAAGCTTGCTGAAGAGCTAATTCACAAGCTATGTTCTAAATTGTTGCAAAACAACTCCACTCCAAATTAGCCAGGGTACTGCATCTATATCAGCAGATAACATGTCAGCAAAGTACCATTTGATACAAATTAAAAATGAGGGGTTTTATTTTTTCTTCATGGAGAATCTAATAAAGAAAAAGAAAAAGTCAGTCTTAATCCACTTCCTGCTCTGAACTTATAGGCCACTGGCTGAAATAAAATTACTTTGGTTGGATCCAAATTCTGATAATTATCTCAGACAGCAATGGGGGTTTCCATTTCAAAAAGTAGCTTGACATATGACTTAAATATTGTCTTCTCTTATAGCCCATTATCTCTGTGCTTTTAAATGCCAGTGGACAAATACTGATAGGATTTGATTCTCCTTTGAAATATAGAGATAGAGACACTTGTATCAAAACAATGAAAGGCAACCATGCAATAGGAAAATAGAATTTTCACATACTAAATCAACATAGCCAATGCACCCAAAACCAGTAGTCAATGCAAAACAAAGGGGAGGGGAGAACTGGCTCTTACTATCTTCTGAGGACACCAGCAGACATGTGAGATGTATCCCACTCTGTCTCGGATGATTTATTCAAAGTTTCCTGCAATGACTCCCAAATGCTCTTTACCCATTTTCTTAATTAAAATTATTTTTTATGTGAATGCACTTATTTTTGTATACTTACATATCCATAGTATTTTTCTTATCAGTAACTTGGTAATAAAGTCAAATCATAATTTTTTCAGCTGTGATTATTTTGTTGGCAAATATTAAATATCTTATGCTTTCAGTAATAACCCAGCAAATATCAACCACAATTTCTTCATTTGTAAAATGAGGCTTAAGCTGGTTGATGTATATAGTTTCTAGTTCAAGTTTTTAAAAAAGAAAAAGGAATTGCTACAGCATGCTAAGATTCAACCATAGTTCCTCACAAAAATAGTTTATCCAATACTTACCAAAGATATAGAAATTAGACCAGAGACCCTGCACCTAATAGAAGACAAAGTAAGCCCGAATCTTCATCATGTTGTCTTAGGATCAGACTTCCTCAATAAGACTACCAAAGCACAAGAAATCAAAGAAAGAATCAATAAATGGGATGAACTCAAACTAAAATGATTTTTCTCAGCAAAGGATACAATCAAGAATGTGAAGAGAGAGCCTACAGAGTGGGAGAAAATCTTTGCCACACACAGTTCAGATAGAGCACTTATCTCCAAAATTTATGAAGAACTTACAAAACTTTACAACAAAAATACAAAGAACCCAATCAATAAATGGGCCAAGGAACTAGACAGACACACAGACAATTAATAAATATATTAAAAAGTGTTCAACATCTCTAGTAGAGAAAGGCAAATTAAAACAACTCTAAGATTTCATCTTACTCCAATTAGAATGACTTTTATCAAAAACACAAACAATAATAGATGTTGGCGTAGATGTGGGGGAAAAGGCACACTTTTACATTGCTGGTGGAGTTGCAAATTGGTGCAGCCACTCTGGAAAGCAGTGTGGAGAATCCTCAGAAAACTTGAAACGGACCCACCTTTGGACCCAGTTATCCCACTCCCCGATTTATACCCAAAGGATCTAAAATCAGCAAACTACAGTGATGCAGCCACATCAATGTTTATAGCATCTCAGTTCACAATAGCTAGATTGTGGAACCAACCCAGATGCCTTCAACAGATGAATGGATAGGGAAACTCTGGTATATATACACAATGAAATACTATTCAGCCATAAAGAAGAACAATATTATGGCATTTGCAAATAAATAGTTGGAATTGGAGAATATCATGCTAAATGAAATAAGCCAAGCCCAAAAAACCAAAGGCCGAATGTTTTCCCTAATAAGAGGAGAATGATATATAATGGGGGTGGGGAATGGGGAGTTCAAGAAGAATGGGGGAACTTTAGAATATGTAGAAGGAAATGGGAAGGAGGGGGTATGACAAATGGTGGAATGAGACAGACATCATGACCCTATGTACATGTATGATTGCATGAATGATATGAATCTGCATTGTGTACAACCACAGAAATGAAATTATGTACCCCATTTGTGTACAATGAATCAAAATGCAGTCTGTAAAAAATTAAAAACTGAATAAAAATAATAATAAAAAAATACTTACCATGTGTCAGGCACTGTGGTAGCACTAATATAAGTAATGAAAAAAATTGCCAAAATTGGTGTCCTCATAGACTTGATATACTAGTCTTTTCTTTTTTTTTCCCGTTAGTGTTTTTTAGTATTTTTAAAAGAGTGTTAACATCTATTTGTACTGAATGATTCATTTGGCACTTTGATTTCTGTATCCTGGAGGTTGAAATTAAGGCAAAATTTCTTTATCCTATCACCCAATCTCCCAGCACTTTAAGTCCCAGAATGATGTATTTCCTAATGAATGTTTCCTTTCTCCTGTACCAAATGAAAAGGCAGGTCTGGCTCCATTTGATTAAGTAAGAGGATGATTTCTTAGGAGAGAATGGAAGTCCACCTGGCAGATGTGAGCTAGTACAATATTAATATTGAGTTTATGGTTCTCTCTCTTCCATTCTCCGGTGCATTTTCCTTTTCCAGATCTGAAACATTTTTCAGAAGCATTATATGTTCTTGTAGTTTTAAGGAACAGATACTTTCCCTTAATTATACCAATTCTCAGAAATTCTATTCTGAGGCCATAACTGCCCAATTCTGCATGAAGAATCACATTTACATTTAAATGCAACCAGAGACTCTGCAAAAGAAAATGACTGAATAAAAGAAATCAAAAGATTTTACCAGCAAGTGCTTAGGAAGGAAATTCTGCTTTTGGCTACAGTGGGTTAGTTTGTTTCCTACCAAGAATCCCATGGAGAACAACTAGAAAGTTATATCAATTAGATCAGTTATGAAAACAGCACTCATTTATAAGCCACCAGAGAACTATCTAGATGTTCTAGATAGAGGCTGACATTCCAGAGAAAAGAGACATGGAGAAATGAACCTAATGTTTGGTGCTGCCTTACATCTGGGGGCATTTGGTGATTTTTTTAAAGAGGTCTCTGAATGGCTGAGAACCTGATCATAAAACGGTGGGTGAGAAGCCAAGAGATTAACAGAGTAGCTTTATAGGACTGGAGTAATTAAAATTCAGGACCTGCCAAGGAGGAAGATCTTTATCTTTGGACTTTTAAAAGATTTTATCCTAAGAGTAAGAATAAATAAGAACAAACGAAGTGTTTAAAAAATACTGAAACCCAACTTTAAATTAGTTCAGTATGGTTCAGTTTTTAAAATCTGCCCCTTATCTGACTATCAGAAACCAATGTAAGTCCTGTCTAGAGGGTCAATGCAGCAAAGAAAGTTGATACCAAGATGAACAATTTCAACAGAGAACTAGAAACCACAAAAGTGAATCAAATAGAAATTCTAGAACGGAAAAATACCATAATTGAAGTCATATCACAAAAGATGGCTTAACAGAATATTAGATAGGGCAGAAGGGAGAATTAATAAACTGGAAGATACACTGAAAGAAAATATCTAACCTAAGGCACAAAGAGGCGAAGCAATAGGAAATATAAAAAAGAAAGCGAGACTCAATGGGAAATTTGAAAAGGTTTGACAAATGTATAAATATGTGTATATTGCAGATACTAGATCGAAAGGAGAAAGAGAATAGTCACAAATAATATTTTAAAAAGTAATGACCAAAAACTTTCCAAAATAAACTACAAAGCTCAGAATTGAGAAGTACTACAAATCCCATCAGTGTATATAGAAGAATAAGAATTTCAAGAAAAAGTAGAAAAACTTAGAAGCAACCAGAGGAAAAATGCCTATTACTTTCAAAGGAGCAATACTGGGAACTGCAGCTGAACTCTCAACAGAAGTCATTGAAACTAGAGGAAAATTGAATGATGCCTTCAGAGATGGAAAGGAAATAACTGTCAACATAAAATTCTATACCCAGTGAAAACCTGAAAGCAAAATGACAATAATCACAGACAAGAAAAACTTCAGAGAATTCATCAACAATAAATCTTCATTATAGGAAATACTAAATTATACACTTCAGGCTTCAGTTGAAGCACATGTAAACAGAGATGTGACCAATCAACATAAATGTGACCAATCAACATAAATAGTGACTGTATGAAACAACAATAATAATTACAACAGATGAAATTAATAGTTATAGCTAGGACACAATGAAATAACACAAAGAGGTCAAATGAATACAGTGAATTGAAGTGTGCTAATGATCCTGAATTTTCTAGGAAAGAGCAAAGTACAAATTCATTCTAGTCCTTAGATAAAAATACGACATTTTAATATCTGGAGAAATCACTAAAAATATAAGATATAAATAATGCTTAACTAGCAGAGAAAGCAAAATAATATGAGATACAGTTAGAAGAAGTTTTCTTTTTTTATTTTGGAAATGCCATCAGCTCTAAAGTTAGGATAATTAAATTTCTCCTAACTTCAGAATGTAGACAATTTACAATGAGTCATCTTGGATGTCCTGGCTTGTTTTTGCCATCTGCTAACTCCATGCCAGTTTTCAGAGGGAGTAGGATGAGTGAGCACTGGAATTGAAGATGAAACAGAGTCTGGAATTTTTATAAGACACTGACTTCATGAAGTATTTAGGACAATTTTGGAGCTGCATTCCTACTGGTCCATACCAAGGCCTAAGATCCTAAGTTAACTTTAAAGGTTAATGGGGTTTGGGGAGATAGCTCAGTTGGTAGAGTGCCTGCCTCGCATACACAAGTCCCTGGGTTCAATCCCAGTACCAAAAAAAAAAAAAAAAAAAGGTTAATGTACTGTGAAATGCAATCATCTTTCATGTCCAAGAAGAGGTGGGTTTGATTGGCATCAAGCCTGTCTGCCAAAACATTCATGTCCAAGTTGTGTTCTTGGTAAGCACTTGGAGTTAGAGAGGATGGTGGTGACCTTCCAGTTATGTCTTTGTTTACACAATTTTTTAGGTCTTCCTTTGGACTTTATCAGAACACAACTAACCAAAGGGTCACTTCAATAAACCACCAGTCCAACATTTCATACTCTGAATGAATAGTTCATTTTGGCAAAACACGAAACATATGAATTCACTACAAATACAAGATGCAGAAAAAGAAAAGGTTGATCAGAAATAAAACCCTCATTCCCTAAGACAATTTGTAATAAGATAGTCCCAGTGCCTACTGTTCACTTACAGGGAAAAATATCTCCGACGACACGTCAAAACTGATGGATAGCTATGCTCTCTGGGATGTCACACTCTCCTAAATTGAGCTTTATAATGGAGACCCAATCAGGAGGCTCAGAACTTGGAATGCTTTTATAGGAACAAGAACACCCAAACATGGAGCACAGATTCTAGTCAGAGCCCCAGCTGTAACCACTGTACACTGTGACCGCTTCTACAGTTCTATCAAACTCTTGATCTCATCTGATCATTAGCAGACTGGATTGATCAGAATGTCCCAAAGTTGGATGTAGAAAATATATTCTGCCTTTTAAACAAGTGCTGTTTCTATGCTGAATTGATTTTGGGAAACATTATTTTTCACTGCTCTTGCTATTTTTCCTGCAGAACCTTTTAGGTTCCAGTGTGAATTATGACTGTTCAAAATATGGAAGTATGTAAAAGTGTGTGCATGCCTAGATGTACATGCACACTCATGCACGTGTGTTGAGAGCGAGAGAGATTTATTATAGGAGTTGGCTCACATGATTATGGAGTCTGAGAAGTCCAGCAATCTGCTGTTAGCAAGCTGAAGAGCTTGAAAAGTCAGTAGTATATTTCAGTCCAAGTACAGAGGCCTGAGAGTCAGGGAATCTGATGACCAGGAACATCAATTCAGAAGAATGAGGCCAGAAGAAGATGAATGTCCTAGTTCAAACCCAGCAAATTCCCTATTTCTCTGTCCTTTTTTTGTTCTATGTGGCCCTCACCACATTGGATGGTATCCACCCATGCTAGTGAGGGTGAACTTCTTTATTCATTCTTCCAATTTAAATGCTAATCTCTTCTGAGGAAACCCAGAAATAATATTTTACCAGTGAGCTGGGCATCCCTTAGCCCAGTCAAGTTGATACATTAAAATTAACCATCGCAGTAGTATTCCCCAAACATATCTGATCAGGTACTATCTTGGAATATATGGGACAATGAACTACAAGGGCTCTGAGACCCTTCCTGTAGCTTACAGTGAGTGATCCATGAATGTGATTTTCCCCTGAGCAACCAGTTGACTTACAAGACCTGCCAGAGTCTCCAGTTCACAAGTGCACAGAGCCAGAGGCCCAAGGAGAAATACACGAAGAATATTATTACTCAAGTTGTTCCATGAGAATTTGGAATTAGCGGCCTCTGAGGTCTCACACCAGCCTAAGCTTCAATAAATTTATGAATCTAAGCCTTTTGGTGATGAGAAGACACTGTGTGTTTTCAAGTCTGCATTTGCAAACCTTACCCTGCAGGCTTAGAAATAAAAGATATCCTTGGAAATGCAGAGTAAAAGTTAAAAGTAGAAAAAAAAAATGCTATTTTTTTAGAGGACACTCCAAGATCAGCTGGGCATATTGCTCTTCTGATATTCTGCTAGAGTCACATTCAGTCCAGTCCATGTGCATACAACAGATACAATCTTTCTGAAACACAGATCAGGTAAAATCACTTTCTCTTCTTTAAAAAAAAAAAAACAGATGAGTATCATTCCCATAATTTTTCATAAAAATACAAACCTCCTGTCCTGAATTCAAACCCTTCCCAATTCAGTCTTAGCCATGCTAGTTCATCTCATCTTAAGAGTCCATCCATTCTCATGCCAACATCCCACCACCATCTCAAGGGAGATGTCCTATGCCCACACCTATTACCCAACCTCTAGACACTCTGTAGCACACCCACACCCACACATCTACCACCACCTTAAACAACAGGGAACCTGTGCTAGCACTAAGTCCACATCCCAGCAATCACAACCTCTAGACACACTATGAGCTATCGAACCTACACATCTGCCATCACATTCAGTGCTAGGTACCCTCCATCAACTCCCTAACAAATTGCTATCCTTTACCTAAAGGCAGCACATCTGGGTACCCCCACAATGCTCAGTATGTCCTGGGCCAGTTTAGTTCCCTGGAATTTTCTTTCATCTTTCTCTGCCTAGAAAAATTTATATGCACTTGTCAATATTTAGCTTCCATATCTCAGGAAAAAACTTTTCCAATTCTCCCACTGCAAAAAAAAAGGGATAAAATTTTCTCCTCTTTTTCCCCAATTATCTTTACATGTGATGTGTCCATAATCCAAACCATGGTATACTTAGTAGACACTTGATGTCATTCTTTCTAATATCAGTATCACTTGCAACAGATCAAGAAGTTACAGTGGGTGCTTCTGTGTATTATTTTGGTACTATTCATATTAGTCCTAATGAGGTTGACACTATTTTTATCTTTGTTTCAAAGAGTAGGAAACTAGTGATCATATAGGCTGGATAACTTGATTAGAATCAGACAGGTAAGATAGACTCAGGGAAGGACTTAGAGGAGGGTCTGGAAGACTCCAGAGTCCCTGCCTCAAGTGAATGGAGAGTTAGGTTTGATCCCAGCTCTGTCACCAAGCTAGTTGTCTGGGGACAACCAGTTAGCCCCATAAAACCTCAATTTCCTTGTCTGAAAATCTGGATAACCCCTGCCTTGCTCCTCACCGGGGTGTTGTGATCATAAAATGAAATAATGAATCTGAAAGGGTTTTGCAAATGCTAAAGTACTATGCAAATGCAAGCTAATTAATTAATGAACTCATTAACATGTTCTCCTGCTGGGCTGCAGTTAGGGCCAAATTATAAATAATCCTCATCTTGCTGGGAATTTAACCAAGAAATTTAGGGTGGTAGGAGGGATAAAGGAGGCTGTGGATCTAAAGTCTAAAACTCTGCACATACTAATGGAGGCAGTTTAACTCAGAATCATTTCTGTTGCCAGCCACAGAGTAATTTTTTTCCAACAAAAAAGTAAAAAGATGGAAAGCTTCAAGGGATGAGCAATCTCTCTAATACCCTCATTAATAGCGATGGTCCAGCATGTCATCGTTGTGCCCTAAATCCACTGAGCTGGTGGAGTGGGGAGCCCTATCATTAACGTCTGGGTCTTCATTACTTATTTATATTGAGCAAACATTTTTACAATGTGTCAGGGACTGCTGTAAGTGCTTCACAAATATTAGCTTGTTTAATCCTCATAAAGATTCTACAAGTAGTTACTGCTGCTATCCCCATTTTATAGATGGCCAGACTAAGATGCAGAGAGGTTAGCTAAATTGCAGAAGCTCGTGCAACCAGGAATGGTGGGACCAGAATTCATACCCGTACCATCGGGTTTGGGTTCCGTGCACTTGACTCCATCCCACATCCCTATCTGTGGTCTGACAGATCGCCCAGGAAGAGAGCCAGGAGTCTTTTACCTGGGGAAGCTTTTAGATGGGCAATGTGACCCCGTTTATTGAGCACTAGTCATGTGATAGCTACTGCATGAAAATTGATATGCACAATCCTAGTGAGTCTTCAAGTGTGCATTTGGGAGGGGGAACTGGGTCTTCGCATCTTGATTTTCTTGGCTGCATTTTGCAGACTCCTGTGAGCATTCAGGAGTCTGTCCTCCCTGCGGAAGGAGTTTCTGTGGTCATTCAGGATTACATAACTTGGGGGGGAATCAGGATTAGGAAACCCATCAGTGCCAGGCACCCTTGATACAGCCTTGAAATGTCTCTAAAGGAATAAAGGTAATATTCTGATCTCTCTATGACTCTGATGTCTCTTTTTCAGCTGGTTCTAAACTCAGAGAAAAAAAGGATGTTACTTACTAACAGGTCAAATCCCAACAGATGAGGAAACTGAAGCATAGAAGGGTCTCTTGCCCAAGGTCATAGACCTAGGACATGAGAGGGAGCAGGAATCCAAACACAGAACCATGATTCTGTGGTGTCTCCTACTAATTCCAGATGGGATGATGTAAAACAGGGATCGTCAAGATCAGGACAGGTCAAACTCTCATTATACTAAGATAGTTTTACAATGATAGTAGTTTTAGGAGAAGAAAAGAACTCGCTTTCCACGCCACCACGTTCTATGAAAATATTTGCCCAAAATACTGCATAAGGATGTAACAAAAATTAAGAGGCAAATCTTGTTTTTTCTGACTCTGAAGTCACTGCACTCAACACTGTGTATAACACATGATTCCTCATCTCTTGTAGTCTATGTAAACAACGTTGGAATGAACACAACAGATATAGACAGAAAAGAAGTCCATCCACAATCCCACTGCCCTGACAAATCCACCAGTTTATCCATATCCTCTTTCAACCATGTCCACGGACAGCTGTGGCATCTATGCAGTGAGAGTGTTTCCCTAAAGTTCTATGTCATATTCAGGACTAACATTTAAATGACTTCACAGAATTATCATTTTAATATGATGACTTAAGCATGCTTTTTGTATTGCACAGAAAGTATATTTCATATATTGCATCCTCATAAATAACATGGCCACAAATGTCTTCAAATAGCTTTGATTTCTTTGTGCTAATTTCCCAAGCATCCATCAAAGTGCTGGGTTTTCTGAGTTAGATCACTTCACCGTGGACTAGGCAGAAATGGAACTGACATGAGCGTTAAACATCTCTCATAAGTCTCAGTCCTCCTCTCCTGTCTCACTACAGAAGATGCAGAGAGAGCTCAGGATGCACGTCAGCCCGTGATTAGACCAGTCAAACATGTTTAAATAAAAAAGGGGTTTAGAATATTTAGCAGGATCAAAGATTGAAGATTACAGAGATTTGGAGCCCTTTAATAAATATTAAAGATACATTCCCCCACTCCACTCCTGGCTGTGCATCGAGCGTGGAAGAGAATCAGACAGACATGGAATTTGAAAGTCAGGGGCCTTTGTCTTTGTAGCCACATAGTCTGAGCAGTAAGGAAGAAACATATATTGTCTTTACAGAGTGGGGAAGAGGGAGCATAGTTACTGGACGAAAGTGGGAATCAGTAAATCTAAGAACTGTCCAGTACATGGACTTGCAAAATGATAAGAGACGGAAGAGCACGTTGGTTCCCTATCGGACTTCCTCAGAAAACTGAGGCTTGTCAAGGAGTGGAACCTGGCCTCTCTTCACCATGCATTCCAGGCAGAGCCCAGACCCTCTGGATCCTTTTCCAGTGCTCCTTCTGATAAGCTGCACTGTTTCCATTAAGTATACATATATAGCTTAATGAATGCTTACCATGGATAGAGCTGCCTCTACCTACTTGCAGGTTAGATAGTGGTTTGCATCTGACCAACCAAAACTAATTCCCAATTCAAGCACACTGGACATCCCCAAAAAACATTTCCAGAAAGCGGGCTTCCTCCTTTCTCTGGACAGCTGAATGATTTGGATCCTCCCCACCCCAATGCCATCCAGCTTTCACGAGCCTCCACAGTGAAGGTGAGAGCCGACTCCTGCAGGTGGTAGGTCCTGTCAGGTCACATCCATGTGTCCACACCAGTAGCTGCTTCCCATTCTGTGTGGGCTGCTGTCCACTGTGATTGACCATTATCAAGGCTGTCACAGTTGTTAAAAATTTTCAATGTCCACCTAGAATTTTCCAAAGTTTTCCTAAGGAGTATTGGATTCAAAAGATTGTCCATAAATTGAGGAAAATAATTTTGCAAACAGGATGAATAATCTGTTTAACTGTATATATTTCAATGTATCCCAAACTTCTTCAACTGTATAGGAAAAGCTCCCCTCCCACCCCATTTACCCATTTTTCAGTTTCAAGAAATACCTACTGCTACCCTGTGGACCTCGTGTTCTGGAAAACACAGAGTCAGGAAGTGGATTTCTCCTATCCACACAGTACCTGTTTCTGAAGGCCCCATCTTCCTACAGAAGGTGATCAGCTTTGGAAGGAAACATGTTAGAAGATGCCCATGTTAGGTAAATAGATTGACTAACGGAGACTGTTTTCTCCACTTGACCTTGAGCAAATGATTTAAGCTGTCACATGCTTGGTTTCATCTGTAAGGCACGTTTAAGTACCTCCTCTGCAGGATTGCTCAGAGGATCCTAGAGGTAAAGGATGGAAAGTGTTTTATCTCCTTGCCTGGCAGACAGTGAACACCTAGAAAAGCTAGCTGTCACCCTCCACCATCACAGGAGCCCTGCGCCTGGAGAGGGCGCCCCAGAGTCTTCCTGTTCCTAGGGACGTCACAGTCTGGGTGGTCAGACAAGATAGGGCTGTGGGATCACAGCCACCACAAGAGACAAGACTGAACTTTGACTGGAGGAAATGCAGATGATGGAGTGACATTTTGTGACTTGGTGTGGTTCTCTGAGCCCTGACATGAGCCCTGACATATTCTCTTCCTTCCCTCCTTTCAAAAATAACTCTCCTCTGTAGACTCATGGTCTCCAGGAGCTAGGAGGAGAGCGCGTGAGGAACTACTGTTTAATGAGTACAGAGTCTCAGTTTGGGAAGATGAAAAATTATCTCCTCCATCAATGTTGGTTCCATGATAAGGTGAATAGATGCTTCATGCCACTGAACTATTTATGTAAAAATCACTACAATGATACATTTTATGATATCTGTTCTATACCACAATTTAGAAAGAATTTTTAAAGTGATAACTGTCTTCTGATCCAAGGGGCAAATTATCTCACCTCCTCCATTCTGTACAAAATAGCATCATTGATAAGACCACATCTCCTGGAACATGCTTGTCTCTTCTCAGCTGTGGGGTTCCTTTTCCTTCTAGGGTTTCTCTTCTCTTCCAGCCAAGCCTCCAGATGGTATTTCAGTCACTCAGCCCAACACCTTCCCTCTCAGTCTTTTCCCCTTTCTTCCCCAGTTCACTTAAAAATAAACTGTCTTTTTTCATCATTCCAGACAGAACATGAAGCTTGCTCGCTCTCTCTTTTAGGCTACCACTGAATTCTAAGTACACAATTATGCAGGGAATGTCTTTAGATTCACCCACCTGAGAACTTTTAAACATTCAGCTTTGAATCAGATAGCAACTTTCATCTCTCAGAACAGCTCGACACTGTACCTCAGTAAAGCTTAACTTATTAAAAAAAAAAAAAAAGTCGTGTAAAAGAAGTGAAGACAAAACCCTCCCAAGTAAAACACTCTCCCCTAAAAATAAAAATAAAATAAAAACAAAAGGGAGTTTTCAAGGCAACGTATTTGGCTTATTGGTTTCTGCTCCTCACCTTTGCATGTGCTGCTTCAAAAATATTTTTCCAGGGGCCCTTGTATACTCACCCCCTTCCCCATATACCTATGAATAAGACTTCGCATGTAAAACAAGCTCGACAATTACTATGCCCTAGTTGGCTGTGGTTAAAACTTAATTGGACGGCTGTGTTCAATTCTGAGTATCATGTTTCCAGAAAGAAAAGAAAAAAGTGATAAATTGGATGTAGTTCAAAGGAAAGCAAGACAGTGGATAAAAGTAGCTTGGAAAATAAGACCCGGTCGAGAATGTGAAGGTAATTCTGTACGTTTTCAGCTCAGCGCAAAGATGGCTGGGAGATAATAGAAAGCTTCTGAGGAGTCAATTCCCGCTGCGGCTCCCAGGCCACCGTCATGGGGAGGAGAGGACAAGGGACTGAGTCTTCTTGGGCCCTTTCCCTGCAGCTCTCCGTACCAATACCTGGTCTGGCCTATAATAGGTGTTCAGTAAAAACAGTTTTTCTGAAGGTCCCCTAGAGCAAAAGACCAAAATGAGACTGCTAACCCTGCTCACGCTGCTGCTCACAAATTTCTTTTTCTAGAAAGAGTTGAGTTGTTGGGTTTGATCCCCAGCAAGAATAATTTAGGAATGGCAAAATCAATTTTCTCATTAGGCCAGTTATGGATTAAACAACTTACCCCAAGGCTCCTGTCAACCCTGCTCTCCCCTGACTCTGTGTTTAAGCCACATTCATCATGTCACTCAAAAATGCATGAGTGGCCCCCAAGGTAAAGTTCCAGATTCGGAGGTCCACCGACATCTGCATTCTGGCCCAAACAAGTCTTTGTAATCTACCTACGGCTTCCCGCTCTGCAGGCTGCCTGCTCAGCCCCGCGAGTCTGTGCTGTGTGCGCCCCGCCCCGTTTTTAACAGGCATCTTTTCAGCCATACCCACATTTCAATCTCAGCCGCATGAATTCCTACCCATGTGACCTCGCGTTAATTGCTTCCCTTGTCTGTACCACGTAGCGTCACATGTAAAATAAGGACGGCACTAGTTCCCAGGACTCTCAACTAAGCTCTTGGGTGTAAAGGACTCAGCACTGAGCCTGACACGTGAGCGTGCCCCTCTCTCCTGCCTTCAGTGACGCCCTCCTCTGCTTGCTTTCCCACCCACTGTTCCCTGCAGGCCAGTGCAGTCCCGGCCTTGGTCATGAAGTGTTCCCCGAATGCTCTAGCCTTGGACAGTTGAACCGGGGTTCTCCAAGTGTGTAATGTACCCTCGGGGCTGGATCCTGGGACGCTGGATCACATTCCCCATGGAAACATCTGCCTCGTGCTCTTTAGCTTGTCCCTTGGGCTCAGCTCTGTTCACAATGGAAAGAGGCATAATAGAGAGCCCCGATCTCGAAAGGAACAACAGAGAGGAGGTGCTCATGTGCATGTCGGGGCACTACCAGCTCCTTTACCAGGCGCTACCACGTCTCGTCTCCCTTTGAATCAAAAAGCTAGCAGCAGTGGCTCTGAACCATGGCTGCACATCAGAACAGCTGAGAGGTTGTTAAACACACATGGTTGCCCCGGGCCTCCGCCCTGACCAATCGAAACAGAATTTCTGGTGGTGAGAGGGCAGTGTTCCGTATAGACTCACCAGGTGATGCCTAGGAACACCCAAGAGTGGGAACCTCTGGTGTGCAATTTAAATATGGAGCGCGAGTGCACACACACACACACACACAGCCTCGATCATTTACCCAGATGACACTAAGCAGTCATAACCTTCACCTCCCCACACACTCATCCATTTTTTCATTCCTTCATTCAGTCAACATGTTTCACGTACCTTGTGTGAACAAAATACTGCAAGGTGACCGGAAAAACACAAAGATAAAGCAGGTCCAGATTCTGCCTCCGAGGAGCTTACGGATTAGTAGGAGAGAACAATTTCATACACTTATCTATGACACAACTATGAAAAGACAAATGTCCTCCCAAATATGGCAGCTACCAGGACATATTTCTAGCTGCCAGGAGTTGGAGAATCGGAGAAAAGCATTGGGATGGGAAGGATTGGAACTGTGGGGAAATGAGGGACGGTGTTCTAGGCCGCAGGAACATCCTGAGCAAAGTCCCAAGAGGGCGATCACCAGGATGTTGGGGCCGGGAAGCCCTGGATTAGCTCTCTGGATGAGGAAACTGAGGCTGAGCAATGTGGTCTAGTGACCTAGAGCTGTAACCAGACCCTAACTAAAACAGTGTTTTCTAAACTGTAGGCTGTTGAAATCACTTACTGTGTTGTAGCTAAATTTTTAAGTGAAATGAATGAAATGGAATATATTGGAATGTATGAGAATAGAAAAAATAAGAGTAAATCACACACAATAAGTTTTGGCCTGTGAACTTTTGGTGCAGTTACCTACACGTTTGTTCTAAATATAATACATATTTTAATTTTATACATTTGTGCACATACATTTGTGTGTGCCCTGGAGCACAAAGTATCTGGAAGTTGGGGTTAACATATTTGAAAACTACTGTCCTAAACCCTGAGGATAGCCCTTCCTGGGGTGATTCCTACAGGACTAACTTCTTCCATGATTTAGAGGCAAGGATTTGTGAATAGGAAACTTTGGAGGATGCACATAGCTGTGATTATTCTGATGCTGAACACGTCCATTAAGCCAAGCCCTGAGGAGGATGTCAGCGTGGGACTATCTCGACCTGGATTACCTCCTCGTTCTGTGGAATCAAGGTGGCCCCAGCCGGAGGGTCCATGAAGACCTGCGTCTAGCAGGAAAGCTGCAGCGCAGGGGTGGTACTGCTGGAATCTTTCAGGAAAGGATGGCTCCTCTGGGATTCCCAATCCAGCTGGAGAACTGAATTGCCATCTGGTAAATCACAAGACGATTTTCGTTCTTGCCAGACGCGCCCTCTCAGCATGGAAGATACCGACAGTCTTCAACACATAAACAGGTTAGGTGCCAAAAGCGCCTTTGTAACTCAGATGTTTGGAGTTTGGAACACATCGCCCCATAGAAACAGGGATATAAATGGGGGTTAGGTTTCCATGTTTTAAAACTCAGAGGGTGTGTGACATGCTGTATATTTTATGTGGTGAAATGGGTAAGAACTGAGGAAGAGCACATTTGCTAGCTGTGGGAACTTGAGCATAAGTTCCTTACTCCTCCTGAGCCCCCGATCCTCATTTGCAAAGGCACCATGTTGTCCTTGAGATCTGGCGTGTGCCCCTAAGGCTCATGTTCTAACGTCTTGGTCTCCAGCCTGTGGCACTGCCAGGGTGTGGCAGAGACTCTCGGGGCCTAGTGGAAGGTCACTGAGGGCATGTCCTTGAAGGGGATATTGGGGCCCCCACCCCTTTCTCTCCCTCCTGCTTTCTGACTGCCATGAGATGAGCAGCCTCCTCTGCCACATGCTCCCCGCCATGAGGTCCTGCAGCACCACAGGCCAAAAGCAGCAAAGCCAGCTCGCTGTGGTCACCTCTCAGATGAGAGCTAAAATCAACATGTCCTCCTTTTCAGAACAGCAACAATCGCTGAGGGCTGCCTTTCCTGGCGGTGTGGGCCATGGCGAGATGTGTGGACAGAGGGTCTGATATTAGCTCACTGTCACTGTTGTTGTCATTGTAACTATATGATAGAGAAGTCACTGGTGGGCAGGACCAGAAGACTCAAGGCTCCGAGCTTCAGTTTCTGTCCCGTGTAAAACCATAATGACAGCAGTCACCTGGCAAGGTTACTATAAGCATGAATGAGCTCGTGGGCACAAAGCACATAATACAGAGCCTAATGTAGAACGGGGGTGTTTGAAGAGGGAGGGGAGGGAGTCTTTTCCTTCTCCGAGAGCCCAGCCATATCTGCATACACTTTCCGGTTGGCCTAAATCAACCCTCTTAATACTCCTATGCACCAGGAAAATTAAAATCAACATGTGTTGTGGTCTGAGCGTTTGTGTCCTCTCAAAATTCGGATGTTGAAACATAATCACTAATGGGATGATATTAAAATGTGGGGCTTTTGTGAGGTAAGCAGGTCACAAGGGCAAAGCTTTCATGAATGGCATTACTGCCCTTATAAGGGACTCCAGAGAGCTAGCCAGCCCTGCCAGCAGGAAGGAACACAGTGACAAGGCCTCATCTATGAACCAAGAAGCCTGCCTGAACCCAACACTGGATCTTCTGGATCTCAGTGTTGGACTCCCCAGCTTCCAGAACTGTGAGAAATCATTTTTTGTTGATTATGAATACCAGCTTACGGTATTTTGTTATAGCAGCCCAAATAAACTAAGATAATAAGTATTTAGCAAACTTCCGCTCATGTTGAAGCCCATGCTTGGCATCATGGGACATAAATGAGGGGTGTGAGGTAAGTTCCCTCAAGCTGAGCTGGTGTGGAAGCATTGCTAAGTCTGCATTTCAGTGGAATCAGAGAACCCTCCAAAGACAGTGAAGAAACCAGAGAAACAGAGAGCAAGGGGCATGTTTCAGGCAGAGAGTATAGTCCACTGGTCCAGCTGAACTGCCTCTGTGCTGGACAGAGTGTTACAGATGAGAAAAACAATCATGGCAACACTGAACTTTCACCCACCATTGACAGTCCTCAGGGAAAACCCTGGACCAGTCACTCTGTCCATTGGCCAGTGGCTGAACTTGGCAAAAGAGAAGGAGACTGTCACAGTAACAAAGTTCCATGTAAGGTCTCAAGTTTCACAGTCTTTACAATACTTAAGATGATCTCTCTGGGGAAGGTGAAAAGAATTATAATTACATCTGTGAAAAAGGCTTGAGAAGGAAAAAAAAAAATCCTGCCATATGGTGTGTGGAAAATGTTTTGGAACTGAATAAATAACATGGCGGGTGTTTTTCTCCCCCCATTTTTGTTTATACATGTACGTTATGCAGTCTGACTAGTGAACACGGATCAGTTTTTCTTTCGGAATAGAAATTCACTGGGTAATTTAATTTTATGACCATTAATAATGTGGGTCTCTCTCTGCAAGCAAAGACATTTACAAACTTATAATCAGATTTTGCGTTTTGGGTGTAAACCAATCATCCACAGGAGGCCGGAAGATATTTCCATCCAGCTTTCCGATTGCAGTGAGACTGCATTGATATACAGGAGGGCAGATGGTAATAGGTTTGGGGACCCAGATGGAAACAGTGAGAAGGTCACAGGTTTCAAAGGACTCCATCAAGGAATTTTAAATTACCAGGAGACCAGCATTTCTAAGGATTGACTACCAAATGGGTTCCAGACTCTGTCTGAATGGGATCTTGCTGAATATTCTCATCAAGTTTATGTCATTGATAATTGTCATGCTCACATCAGAGGAGGAAGCAGAGGCCCAGGAAGTGAAGCAATTGCTTCTCTTGGTACCACTATCCAATAGCAGAGCTCAGATCTGATGCCCACCTGGCCCACCACCACCTTTCCCTATAACCAACTCACTCCTCTGTCATACACGGGAACACAACTCGGAAGGAGAGAGATATGCAAACATTGATACTGCAAGACAAACTGAGAGAAGCACTCTGAGGGATGTTCTAGAATCATGCAGACAATTAACAGAGGGCTTTGAAAAATATAGATTATGAATGATGGACACCTATTAGGTGCCTGGTATACTCAGTGTCTTACAGTGCATTGCCTTACTTAATTTTCACAAGGATCTCTTGAGAGACACTGCTGTTCAGCTCAGCTTAAGGAAGAAGAAATCAAGATTCAGAGAAGTTAGGTGAGATAATTCACAGAGGCAATAAGTAATGGTGCTGGGTTTTGAAGCCATGTCTATTAAACACCAGAGCAAATCTTTTTAGTATCTCAATGCATCACTGCAGAAGAGTGACTGATAGTAGAGAAAAAACTTGAAATCCACTTTTTAAATGTGGTTCTTAGTTGTAGATGGACATAATGCCTTTATTCTATGTGTTTATTTTAAGTGGTGCTGAGGATGGAACCCAGTGCCTCACGTACTAGCAAGTGCTCTACCGCTGAGCCACAACCCCAGTTCACTTTTTCAGAGACAGGCTAAAAAAAATCTCAGGAGGGGAGTATTGAGAATCCTTGTGTGGCTGGATGGCAGGCGGCCACCTTTAGTAGATCCATTCATTTGGCATCATCTATGTTCCTTGCCTCATCCCGCATCTGGGGATACAGAGATAGAAAAGATGCAGGTGTCACCCAGGGGTGTGTCTGATATTCAAATGGCAGATGAACTGTAAGTCTGGTGAGGGTAGAGACCTGGCCCATAATATGGACTTGGTAAATGCCACATGCAATAAACATCAACATGAACAACACCTACTGTGGGCCAAACGGGTGTTGGGATTGGGTAGTTAAAAATAAACAACAAAACTGCTTAAAAAACTACTGGTAAACAAATGAAAATGGTGGTTTAGGGTCTGAAGAAAGCAAGTGCCATGGAAATCTGGGAAGTTGAACAGACTCCTCTTTTTCTCCACTAGAGGACAGCTAAAATCGAGAATGTCTAGGATTTCAAGATAAACAACCTTGGATCTTTGAGTGTTGTGGGCCAGGTGGATCATGGAGAAGGGGATGAGGTCTGGGCTGCCTGCCACAGTGCCCTGATGGCCATGTGAGACCGATGTGGCCCGTCTCACTTCTGTGCTGGTCTGAACATGGATTCTAGCACTAGCCTGGTCTCCAGTGTCCGGCCCCAAAACAGTCACAGAGACCCTTTCTGTGCCTGGGAGAGGATAGGGGGCAAGGAGATCCCTTCCCTGGCACCGTTGGAGCCCCACTGGCAGTCAGCACAGCCCCTGTCCTGGGGAGAAGAGCAAGACTTCCAGCAAGAGCAACACACAGCCCAGAAGACCACCATGAGCAGGTATCACCTGCGTTCTGGCGCCACGCCATCTCCTCCCTTTTGCTTATTTTCTCCGTCATACTCTGCTGATATCTTGCCCCGTCTATTTCAATTTTGTATCTTATCTTACCTTATTACTTATCACTAAGAGTGAAGATCTTTGCCCAAAGAGTTGACTGTTCCTGGAACACGTTCATCCACCTTCATCTTGAAAAAAGAAATTCAGTTTAGCATCTTTTAAGATCAGGTCAAATTGCCCACTCTCAGAAGACTACCTGGATGGACAGCCCTCCAAGGCAGAGTTATGTCCCCCAAGATTTATTTAGTTTATAGGTCTACATTCCACATGAACCAAATTATGAAGATTATCTGTTTATCTGGGGGTCTCACAACTCCTCCACTCCATTCAGGGAACCCGTCTTTCTCAGCTCAGTAACAGAAAACTATATGTGGCTCCTGGAGAGTTTGCAGATCCATGGAGTCTTGAAAACTGAACTAATTTGAGGGAAGAGCATAACTCTTAGCACCAGCGTCTGCTCAGCACCCCATACTCCTCAGACAACAGCTGACTGAGGCTAGGTCCTGGGGTGCTTGCTCTGAGACCCCTGGTTCCCAGCCCTCGCCTCCTCTGAGGGGCTCCCATCTGCCAGCCAAACTCTAAGGGGCAGAAAGACATCGAAGCAGGGAGAGGCCATAGCTAAGCACAGAGCCCTCATCTATCAGAGGAGAGTGAGTGACGGACCAGCATCCTGGACAGATGGACCTGGGCCCTTCCAGCCCATTGAAATGTTTCACTTAGCCTTCACGTGCTTAAAAAGAGTTGTTTAAGCCCATTGTCGGTACTTTAAAATCGGGAGTTTTTCACATAAAACTCCAGATTTCTATTTTCTCTTGGAAAAGCAGAAGATCTAGCAACACTTGGCCTGTATTTCCACCCATATGTTCCCAGTCTGGTACTGCAGGCATTCACATTTATAACCCTACATAAATAAGAACATAGATTATATGCTATTATTTATTTACTATTTATGCATTAAGGGAACAGTAGTTTGTTAAAATGCTCCTTGTTTTTCCTGGAGAATTCCCCTGAGTCATTGATTTTCCAGCACTTTGTATACTTCTGAGTACAGGAAATTTTGAGAGTAGAAAGGAGAAAGTTCCAGAAAATTTTTTCCAGCTACTTTCAGCCTTCCATCTAGAAACCTCAGACACTGTGAGATTGCTCTGACATTTTAGTGGGGAAAGCTCTTCACTTCCTTACTCTCGGGAAGCTAGTCCAAATCAGAGAACGTGCTTTTATGTCATGGAACAGGGAGCTTGAGCCAGATCTTGGGGTGCTTGGCTTCCCTCTCCTCTACCTCCCAGGAGAAGTAGAGCAATTCCATGAACCTCATGCCTCAGTGGGAAAATGCGAATGGATAAGGGTCTCAATTTTGTCCTAAGTTTGATAGGAAGTTGTTGAGAGTTTTCAGCACACAGAGGACATTAGCAGTTTTAAGTTTTAAAGAATCCCTCTCACTGCTGCATGGAGAATTGATTTCGTGGGAAGGAGGGAAGCAGAGTGGAAGGAGAGAGGCCGATCAGGAGGCCTCTGAAGTCATCAAGGCAGGAGATGGCAATGGCACACTGGTTACTAAGCTGTTGTCATAAACTAAGGGAAAACATGGCTTAAAGCAAGACAAATTTATTATGCTACAACACTGGAGGTCCGAAGACTGATGTGGATCTCACCAGACCAACATAAAGTCTTGGGCCACATGAAATTGCTTCCAGAGGCCCTAGAGGAGGATTTACCCCTTCCCAGCTTCCAGAGGCCACTCCCATTCCTTGGCCCATGGCCTCTTCCTTCATTTCAAATCCAAAGGTACAGTATCGTCGTCTCTCTTTGACTCCAACTCTCCTGCTCCCTCCTGTAAGGACTCTGGTAATAACAGTGAGCCCAAAAGGATAATCAGGGATAATCTCCCACCTCAAGATCTTTATTTTAATTTCATCAAAATATCCTTTTGCCTCATAGGGTAACACATGCACAGATTCTACAGAACAATCATCCTGGGGGGCGTAAATCTTCTTCCCACCATAGATGGAAAACGTGACGATGGGACCGATTATGTATATTTTAGAGGTATAGCTCCCACTTGCTCCAGATTCTCAGCACTTTTCCAGGCTATCTTTTCCAAATAAGCATTACTGGTATTAGAGTCCCAAATGGCAAACAACCCTCTTTTAAAAGTGAGAAAAGTACTCCTTCAATGACATAAGCAAACAGGGGACAAATGAAATCCCATGTGTGCCTGTGTGTACACATGCACACACACGTATAGCTCAGTGTGTAAGTACACAAGTCATCATACCCGTATACATTTATGAGTGTGTGCTCATGTTTCGAATGTTTGCATTTTCTTCCTGGCTCCAACACTGGCTATCTGATTGTTCTTAGACCATTTATCCATGCTCCCTCATCCTCAGGGTCTCCAGTGGTGTCAACAGAATATCCCCCAGGTTTGCTGTCTTGCAGTCCAGACTCCTTCATATGCCACTACTTCATGTGTTCTCATTCCCTGATGCTCACCCAGCACCTGCACTGTGTGTGTGCTAGGCATTGCACTAAGTGCCTTACAGGTATTATTCCATTTCGTTTTCATATCAATTGCAGGGGGTTGCCCCACTTTGGTTCCCAGAAGACACCAAGCCCTAGTGAGATTTAACCAGTGACTAGTCCAAGTATACACAATGAGCTAGTACAGTGGCTATATTAGGCTGTTTTCTTTTACTGTAATGAAATACCTGAGGCTAGGTACTTTATAAAGAAATGAGGTTTATTTAGCTCAGTTCTGAGGTTCAACTGCATGGCATCAACATTTGTTTGGCTCTGCTGATGCCTCATGACAGAGAGTGTCCCAATGACAGGAGCAAGTGCAAGACTCAGAAATCACATGATGAGACAGGTTGCCAGAACGTGATTTGGGGACCAGGCTCCTTTTACAACATTGTTCTTGCAAGACCTACCAGGGTCCCATGAGAACTAAACCCATTCCTTCAGAGAGCAGTGCTTCAGGGCCCTCCCTCCAGGTCCAACCCCACATAGACACCACCACCTCTTAACATGCTCACACTGGGAATCACACTTCCAACACACAAACCCTTGGGAGGCAAATTCAACCAGATTCAGACCAAGCCGAAAGAAGAGACCTGGGTTCCAGAGAGACTTAGGCTCACATTCCAAGTTTCATCTTGGTTGACACAGGCCCTGTGAGGTATTCCTTAAAATCCTTTATTAAAGAGTATAGACTGTTCATCTGTCAAATGGAGATGATAATATTATTCACAGATTTGGGGGAATTTAAGTGAAGATGAAAAGTGCCTGTTCTATAGTAAATGGTGACTCTTGGAGACCCAATTGAACCTGGAGACCAGAACCCTGGTCTCCCAGTCCAGTGGGTGTTCCCGTAAGATGTTAGGTCTCTGCAGTTTTGGGTGGCGTTTGCATGGGTAATGACATACATATTGGAGAGAACATTCTCTAAGTCTAAACAGAGTGACTTCTGCAGCAGATTAGCCACACCATCTGTATTCACTAGGAGTGTCCAAGCCAATCTCTTCTTTTAACAGATGGGGCAGGGGTCACCCTTTTGTAAGCCCAAGTCTGACGGTGCCATCGTTCAAGTCAGGGTACATTCTGTCATTACAAGTTTTATAAGGCTGAAAGAAATTGGTTACCTTTGATGCGCCCAGGATACAGGGAAAGGCTAATGTCTTTTTTTTTTTAATAAAGTTTTCAGAAAAAGAGAAAGCCTCATGTTTGAATGTTTTATTATTCTTATTAAGCTCTCTAAACTGCTCAGCACTTCTTGTTTCATTTAAGAAATCTTAAATTTGAGACATAAACTTCCTGACAGTGTGGGTCCCTTTAAAGGTGATATATGCCCTGACAGCAGAGATATAAGGCCAGTCAAGTGTTCTAACCACAGCATGGTAAAAGTCATGGTCAGGTTAGAAGAATCAATTAGAGCGGTACGAGGCTGTGTAAATTTCACCACTCAAATGGCAAAATATGAAGACAGGGCTGAATTGAAAGCTTTGCCTGATGTGATTGTATTTCATTTCCTGATTGGCAAGACGACCCTAAATGGAGGATTAAATTGGATTTTAAAAGAAAAAACCAGAAAGCTTTCTTCCTTTTTAAAACAATTCAAAGGAAGACCAAAAAAAAAAAAAAAAAAGAATAGATCCAAGGAAGGGTAACAACAAATTTGAGGATTTATATGGGTATTTGCAAAAAGACAGAAGCCTGGGGGGAAATGTATTTGAAGTCAGAGTTCTGCAAGGGAAGACTTCACGTCTCCGTCTGCATCAGCTGGAGGGCTGTATTTATAGCAGGCGCATGACTGGCTGGCCGGGTCCTGGCCCCAGCCTGTGCAGCCTGCTCTGGGATGCTGGGAGTCTGTGCTGTGTGCTACATCAGCTGCAGATCTGATGTTTATAAGCCAACAACAGCTTTGGGATCTTAAAATAGATACCCAGGGGTGTCCATGGTGCTCAGCTAGCCTGGCGGGGCAGCTCACAGGGCAGGAGGCACTAGGGATAAGGGAGCAGGCTCTGGAATTCCCGCTTCCCCATCCCAGCTCAGAACCTGTCCAGCCTGGCAAACAGCAAACCTAGTTGAGACTTAGTTTTGTCATCTGTAAAATGGAATAGGCCTAAATTTAGCATCATAATTCAGATTAAATTATCTCATCCAGTGAAAGCACTTCACATACTTCCTGTTTCATGGCAAACATCTAAACATGTTGTTTAGTATGGCATAGTTATTATTATTCAATATAGTAAAGCACTGCACTCTGTGAAGGGAAGGAAAGATAATAACATGTTCTCATCTCCAGACTTTGCTCTTTCCTGGTCATGCCTGTCATTCCCTTCACCCAAAGCGTATCCGCAAGACTAACACCCTCTAGCTTCATCTCAAGCCAACTCCGAGCACCCTTCAGTGATGACCAGACCAAACCAAGAGGGAAATGCTAGTGTGGTAGCCAGACCACTGGACTTAAAGGCAGCAGACCTGCCTCCCACTCTGCTAATGTTACTTAGAAGCTATCTGAGGAAAACAAAAAGAGGTCACTGTGCTTCCTTGAGTCTCAGTGTTTTCATCTGTAAAGTGGGATCAGAACCCCACCCTGTATTCCTTGCAAACCTGGAGAGGGGGGAGGATCAACTAACTCAAAGAGGACAAGAAGGTCCTACCTTAGATGGTAGTTCAATGTCAAGGTGATGTTCCACAGTGTTATAATCGGCCAGCACAGCATCCCACTTTGACCATATCTCCCATTTAGACACACCGTTAAATAAAAGCTACGCTCATAATGGTTCTAATCTAACTCTCCCTCTGCAAACTGGAAAAGAGTGAAGAAAGGAAAAGGATAAAACAAAACAGCTCAGAAAGTGGCAGAGGAAGCCAGAGTGGCAGAGGAAGCACGGGTGCCGGTGGTCCGCATTCCCAGGACGCACTCCCCACACTAAATACCACCTTCTCCTTGAGGCTAGACGGAGCTTCAGCATCCTTCTCAACACAGGGCTCCAAACACCACTGGATGCCCGTGACCCCCCACCACAGTCAAATGGAAGAACCCATTTAAATACACCAAGAAGGAACACATAGGATGAAATTCTGAACTCCGGCGTCCAACTTGGTTTCTAATCCGAACTATTGCACTTGCTAACTGGAAAATCACTGTGTCTTCTCATCTGTAAAATGGGATCTAAATGCCCACTTCATAGGAAAGCTGTGACGTTTCTACTGGACACGTCTGGCAAATGACAAAAACACGTCATGGGTGGCTACTATTATCATCACTAATAACTTGCTTTCCCTTATTCTCTGTTCTCTGTAAAGTTAATTTCTCCCCTCCTTCCTTCCCAAAAACCAAAAGCATCCAGAATCATCTGAAAGAATCATGGATCTTAAAGACAGTCCAGTACAGTCTAGCAATTACTGTTGCTGCAATTGCTAATTACACAACACCGAACAAGATGTTCCTCCTGTCCTAGCCTCAGTATCCTCATTTATAAAAGGGCAAAAGTGTTTTAGGACACGGGAAGGATAAAATGGGATAGTATACATGATATACTTGGCCCACAGTGGGCTCTGAATCAGCATTCAGATATTAGTTGGAAAAGAACAAGTGATACCAAGTGTAACAGGATCAACTCAAATCCATTGGCAGAGTTACAGAGGAGACATTTTCCCGAGAAGGTTGAAATGGAATCAAATGTCTAAGGTAGATTAAACTTTTTTTTTCTTTCTCTGTCTCTCTCTCTTCCTCGTGTCAGATTTGTTTCCACAGGATTTCATCTGCATAATGGAACTTGCTGATCGTGAATAGATGGTATAATGTGCTCAGGAGCGTTCTCCAGGAGATAAACCTCTCAAGGTTATTTCTATGTCATTTATGGAACCATCTTTCCTGATTTCTCAGTATCTTAGCTCTGCCACAGAATCCCACGTTTCAGGCACCCACACTTCCCCCTACATCTCAACATGATATGCTCTGTGACCTGAATGTTCTAGAAACTAAAGGGAATGCTGTGTACTCCCTACTTTTTTCTTAGAGATTCCCTGTGCCCAATCAGCTAATACACTGATAAGTCCTGCAATTAAAAAAGAGAGAGAGGAGTTTAGCACAGTACTGCTCCAATGCATCTGACCACAAAGATCTTTTCAGGCTAATACCTTCTTAACATCCTGCATAAGTACTATTTGGAAAATGCTATTATATTGAATTCCCCAAAATGACCAGTGAAAGGAAATGTTAAATCTGAATATTCACTATGATTGTCAGGCAGTGCTGACAGAAGACACAAAATAGAGTCAGTCAGAAACTGTACTGCTTCATTCTACAGGCCTAATCGTGTCTCCCTAAACCATTTGAACCCCAGTTCCTGTGCATGTGATTTTATTCAAAAACAGGGTTTTGCAAAATGTAGTCAAGTTAAGGCGATGTTAAGGATTCTGGTGGACTCTCAACCCCATGACTGGTGCCCTTTTAAGGAGAAAGAGCCTTGGAGGACGCAGAGCAGACACAGGATGAATACGTGAGAGAGCGGAGATCTCAACTCTGCTGCAACCAATCAAGGAACACCCCAGACTGCTGACAACCACCAGAAGCCAGAAAATGTGAGGAGAGGTCTTCCCCTGGGGGCTTCAGAGGGAGCATGACACTATGAAGATTTTGATTGGGAGACTGTTGGCTCCCAGCACCGGGGGGAATGAGCTCCTGTTGTTCCAATCCATGCAGTCCCTGGGGCTCCAAAGCCCCCAGACTTCTCCTGCTTGGCTGCTTGCTCCTTGTCAGGATGGCCTCCTGGTCCCCTTACTGGATGTTGGAGGACCCCAGGTAGAAGACCTTGAACTTTTCTTAACTCACTGGTAGCACAGCTACTATACAGCAGTCGGAGCCAGGTTCTGGCTTAGGTACCACGTGTGTGGTTCTGAACACACGTTGTGTACTTACGAGGTGCTTTCTATGTGCAAAATTGAGCCCTTGGTCCTAACCTTTCAAAAAAGGAAGAGGAACTTGGCTCTTCACCTGACTCTCTCCATCTCAGGGATGAATACTTGCTTTGCCCCAGTTGCCTGGTCAAGGACCTCAAAGCTATCCTGGAGTCCTCTCACTTCCCCAAGACCTACTCTGTTCCATTAGCAATTCTCAGCAAATCCACCTCTAAAGCACACCAGAAATAAATCGTCGCACCACCCCCAGCTCTTCCACCCCGTGACTATCGCCTGTGTGCACAGGTGCTCTGTGAGAGCCTCGGACCTGATCTCTCTGCTCCTCTTTGAATAGCCTCTGCTGTCTGTTCTTGAGACAGAGACTAGAACCATCACATTCAAGCACAAACCCATCCATACTCTTTCCATATCCAGGACCCTCCAAAGACTGCATTTTACCTCCTTGCACAATAAGGTCCTAAGCCCTTACTCCACCCAGCAGCCTGGTGCCTGCTGTCACTGCAACCTGGTTTCGCCCTTTCCTCCCCTTGCTCAGCTCCAGCAGCATTGGCCTTCTTGAGATGCTAATGCGCAAGCATGTCGCACCTTCGGGGCTTGGCCCGTGCTGTGCCCCGGCCTAGCACACACTCTCATCGATACCCACAAGCATGTTCCCTTGTTCAAACAGCACTTCTGCCTGAGTCCTGCCCTCCGTCGTCCCCCCAGGCTTGCCCCTCCTGTGGCCCACCATCCTCTGGACATCATAAGTCCTGTGCGCACGCAGGCGGGCGTGTGTGTTTTCCCCGCTAGAATGTGCACATGGGACGTGGAGGAGACTTTGACCATCATGTCTATTGCTGTTTTCTCAGTCCTAGGACCACGGCTGGTCCATGGTAGGTGTTTAAAAACAGTAACTAGACGATTCTTGCCAGAGGAAATGCAGAGTGGGAGAAACACCTGTGAACATAACGTCATGCTACCACTCTCAACTTGAGCCATAAACACTCAAAATAAAACAAGACAGCTCGGTGACAATGACTTTCTTGCAAACAGAAATAAAGTCTTCTTGGACCCTTTCTGTGGGGAAAAAAAAATCAGTTTCTAAAGCCCGCCTGTTACAGAGGTCACTTAAATCTTATGTGCCTTCTTTTCCGCCTACAAAATGTAAACTGCATTGTTTTAAGTCTGCAGGAAAATGAATAAATTAATGAATAAATAAGTATCACATACTTTGAGAAACAAAGAAAAAGAAAAAGAATTCATTATTTTTCATAGTTCTTCAAAGCAGGTTTTCAAATGCAATGCTTACAATCACTACCATGATAACAATTAACCTGAGCTGAGAGTTTACTGCTCACTAGAGGGTTTTCAAACACTCCCTTATTAAGCCTAGAAGGAAGGGAGTATCATGAATCCCATTTTACAGAGAGGAAAACTGAGGCCTGGGAGGCTAAAGTCATTTCTCGAGGGTATATGGCTACCAAGTGGAGAGGCAGGAATGCTCATCCAGGCCTCTAATTTCGCAGGCCACTCTGGGCCAACATTCTACTCTACATGACAAGGTCACCCAACGGGGTAAAGTGACACGATCCATTTTGAGCACCTTTATTTCATTTTACAAAATAACAATTCAGATTCAGCCAAGAAAAAGAGCTCACCCCAGGTCACAAAGCAAGGCCAACTCTCACCCAGGTCTCTAGATCCTACTTCAAGAAGGACCTGTTAGTAACAAAAGATACCCGACAAGAGCAGCATCCATTTGATGGGGGCAATATACAACGAAGAAGTCAATCAAACACCAGATGGGAACCAAGGGTATATGCACATCAGAGCTAAGGCCCAGAGAGGGAGATTAACCTGCCTGAGGTCACACAGAGAGCCAGCTCCTGAGTCTGCCTCCTGGAACCAACACAGGTGAATTTTTTCTACCTCACCTAGATACCTTCAATACATGACAGAAGCTACTAGGTCACACACACATAATGTCTAAAGCTACAAAAACTGAAGGGACACATTGTGTCATACGTACTCATGAATGCAGTATAAGGGAGTGGAGGGTTACTGTGTGCCTTGAATTTTTGTTATTATTTTGTGGCTATTTTGGTAACATCTTTTGGAGATTAAGTCCAATTAGGAAACAGATGGTACTGAAATATTGTCAAACATATCAGATCAGCAGCAAATCACTGACTTAATTATGTAAATAATTAAAATGTATATTTACACCTGATCACCCAATCAAGGGTGAAAAGTCCGATTTCAGGGTTGGTTATGATCACTGGAGGAGAGTCAAGCCACAAGTAAGTCACAGGCAAGTTACTGCTTTGGGGTCTCATCTACATCCTTTCTTGGAGGTCATTTTGGAGAAAGAATTAAAAACCAAATAACAAGAAAAAAAAAATCCTCTGAACATAGCAGGATTGTGAAGCTAGACTTGGTAAAAGGAACCCCTAGGGAGGACACACAGAGCCTTCATTTCTATGGCTTTACTCCTGCCTCTCCTATTCCAAGAGCATTTGCTTGCTCCCTACTGCCCACAGAGCCATGTTCCCTGTTCCAAACCCACAATCAGATTCACCTAACTTAACAATCTTACTTCCATCTACTAACTTCCCCCGATTTACCAAAAGAATGTCTTCTTGGGATTGGAGGTAGCTTAATGGTAGAGTACTTGTACAACATGTGCAAAGCCCTAGGTTCAATCCCCAGTACTGCAAGAAAAAAAAAAAAAAAAAAAAAAAAAAAAAAAAAAAAAATATATATATATATATATATATATATATATATATAAAATAGTATGATAACAGGTTTCAAAGAAAAATCTGTGTTCAAGTCTTGGCCCTGCCAACTGACCACCATCAATAACATGGGGAAAATAATAACCCAGAAAAGTATCAAGTACTTCTTCTGAGCTCAGTTTTGTGTCATGTATTTTACATACAGGACGTTACTCACGGCTTACAACATCTCTGTGTGATTGTCCCCATTTCAGAGAGAAGGAAATTGAAAGTTCAAGATAGTGATCAGTTTGCCAGAACTAGTCCAGAGCATTCTCTACAACTCGATGATGATCAGGGATCTAGCTCTTTTCTATTTGTTTTTCCCACCTTTTTGACATATGGCTTCCACTTCACGGTCCCAGATGCTACTTAAGCTGCAACCATGATGTTCACATTCCCAACATCAGGAAGGAGGGACAGGAAGGAGAATGGCATGCCCCTCACTTGGAAGCCAAGACTCAGACACACTGCCTTAGCAGACTTCCCATTGGCCAATCGTGGTCACATGGCCATGCCAAACTTAGGGGAAGTTGGGAAATATAGTCCTTATTCTGGGTGGTACAGCCATGAGAACCAGCCTCCATGTTTATGACCTAGTGTAGTCCCCACCCACATTGAATCAGGGTTGAACTGTGTGAAAAACAGATCACAATAGAAAGGACAGAAAGTGTTTTCCAAGATGTTGTCGTTTCTGCCTCAGTCTCTTTGATTGCTCACTTTGGGGAAAGCCCCCTATCATTCCATAAAGACAAGACACTCAATCAGTCACAAATAGAGGAACTGAACCTCAGCTTATCCACCAGATGTGTACACCATCTTGAAAGTGTCAGGCCTGCAGTCAATCTTCAAATAACTGCAGCTCCAATGGACATGGCAGACCCTGAGCCAGAAACTCCCAGACAAGCTGCTCTCAAATCCCTGACACACAGAAACCATGAAGAACAATTTCTAATCACTGGTGTTTCAAGTCATTAAGTTTTGGGGTTATTAACTCATGGTAGGTAACTAATATGCCAGCTAACACTTAGGAATTGTATCATGGAGGAGGAAGGAGGGTACAGATACCAGGAGCCACCCCTGCCCTGGTACGCACACACATGTAAATGTAACGAAGGGAAGTTTCCAACCCACATGGTATGACTTAAGATTCTGTGTTTTAAACCAACCCTCTAGATGCCTAATGCATTTCTCTGGATTCCCATATTGGTCTTAGCAGTCAATTGCATCTAAAACTACTCGTTCTGTTCTCTGGAATCTTCATGCATGAAAATCTTTTCTTCCTTCCCTGCCTTGAAGGTAGGTGTTAATGGCTTCTTTGTTTCTCGTTCTCTTCCTTCCCAACCTTCTCTCCTTTCCTCCTTCTTTCCATGTGGCATCTCCAAAGGGCATCCCTTAATGTGGCAATTTATTCCACCAAAGAAATCCAGGGAGAGAGCAATAGAGAGGCTGTGGAGCAGGAGAACCCTCATCCTTCTGTAACTCATCTCAGGAGGACTCCCTTCTGCTCTACCTGATCCCTGAGAAACAAGAGACTAAGGCAACCTTCACTCAAGGGGAGAAAATTACACAAGGGTAGGGGGTCATTGGAGTCCTTCCTTCCTTCCTGTCCTTCTTCACTTGTGAGCTGCTATTCTCCTGTGAGTTCAGAACCATCCATCTGTCCATCCATCCATGCATTTGCCCATCCAAGTATTTACTTGAGATCCTCCATGTATTCATGCAACTCTCGGTTAATCCACTTCCTGCCTGGATAAATCTACTTTTCAATAGAGCAATTTCTGTGGTCTCTATCCTGTTGTCAGCTTCATCTGACACCTTTTCACCTGTTTGCCATTTTCTTTGATGATCTCTGTTCTCCAACTTAACCTGCCACCTCACTATTTCCATCCCTTTCTCATGACCCTCCTTCCAACTAGAAACCTTCTTGTTCAAAACCCTTCATCCTTGTACCAGGCAGTGTTTAGAAGTCCAAGCCCAAAGTCAGCCTCAGTGTCCAATCAAAGGTTGTCACTCACCAACTTGGGTGAGTTACTTGATCCCCTCAAAGTCTCTATATCTCACCGAGAAGATGGGAACAAGAATCTTCATGGGATTGCTGCATAAATTAAATAGACTATATACTCTGCATAACATATGAGGACAGCATCTGGAATGTGTGTGGAAGCTATTGCAACTATCATCAACCTGTCCTTTGAATCCTGGCGGAAGATCCACCCACCCCACATCTGTGCCTTCTGTTATACCAGACCAAGTGCTCTTCTGTCCACAAGGGTTTTTGATGTCCATTCTCAATTTAGAAAGGACGCATATTACCACCTGTCTACAGATGAGGAAAGAGACTTGGAGTGTGAAGTGACAAGTCCAGTGCTGCACCATCAGCTGAGGGCGAAGGCTGAACTAGAACTTGGTTTCCAACCCGTATCCCTGAGTTGCTCTCCCCTTAAGGAATATTCACTCCCCAACCCACCCAAGGGATGGGGTGGGTTTTCTTCTGGGTCCTTCTCCCTCTGGAGTAGTTTCCCAGCCCTCAGAGGCAGGCTGAGCTCTCACAGAAAGCCACAGCCTTTGGGAGACACATGGAGCTCTGGAGGTGTCAGAGCTGCTGACGAGCAGCCACCTGACATATGGCTCCCTCCCCCTACGTGGACAGACTCCAGAGCTCACAGATCTGCTGCCAGGCCGGAGAGCACATTTCATTTCCTGGATGGGGCAGGGACAATATGGAACGGTAACCAAAATAAGAGCCAATGAAATCCTGCCCTTCCTTCTGGTCTCCCCTTTTAAACTTACTTAGAGTTAAAATTCAACCAACCAGATAATGTGTTTTTGGAATGTGTGCTTTTCAAAGGGCCATGGAGGACACTAAAAAGTTTATGTTAAGAGAGCTTTAAGAGTAACAGGACATTTCTAGCCATTTGATCAGTTTCAACAGGAAAGTCTGCAAGAAGAGAATGAGATCAAATCCCGAGGAAGTATTCATCGAAGGGTTTGTATGCAGAGGTTCCCCAAATCTACCTCTGTAGTCGAATTACTCAGTCAGACTATTTTATTCCTAATACAACTTAAACCTCCAATCTACCTGGGACATGTTTGGTGTGAGGTAAGGGTCAAAATTTTTTTAAATATTTTTGCTGTACAACACAATATTTTGATATGCATACAATATGTATAATAAAGTGATTCCTACAGCCAAGCAAATCAACATCTCCATCAACTAGTAGGATAATTTAAAGCTCATGTTCCTGGGCCCAGCCTCAGATCATTTCCATCCAGATCTTTGTCTGTAGAGTCTGCGAATCTGTACCTTTCATCATTCCGGGAGATTTTGATGGACAGCCAGGTTTGAGAATCATGAGACTAATTGGGAAGAATTCAGTCATCAAGTTGAGTTTGACCAAATCAGGTGTGTTTAAGTGGCTCTTCCCAGGGGCTGCTTGGGAACGGTTGCAGAAAGGCAGCAAAGGTGGGGCTGGGAGGGTCCTGGAAACAGTGCAGTGACAGGAAGGAAAATGGAGTGTCCGATCTCACCTCCCACTTTTAATCAGAGCACCCTACTTTTATCTCTTTTGTTCATTTATGCTTCCATGCAAGATGCATTTGAACAAAGGCCCTGCTAACTTTTAAAAGGCTTGAAAGCAGCTGAACTGGATAACCTTTAATTTATTTAATCAATAAATAGTTACCGAGTGTCTGCTACATGCCAGCCTCTGTGCAAAATCAAAGCTGAGTCAGATTCGGTCCCTCTTCCCTGGGACCTGACAGTTGAAAGGGAAAAGGGAATGAATGAGTAGTTAGATGCACTGACATGATTGCATTAATAGAGGAGGGAGAACACAATGACAGCCTTATCTTGAAGGTTGTGTAGGAATTCTCAAGTTGCAGAAGAAAAGGGAGAAAATGGAGGGAACAATACTTAGAAAGATAGGGAGGTCTGAAGGAAAGAGATGGTTTCAGCCTTCGATGTGGTTCAAGCTCAGCAGGCTTGGGGCAATGAGGCCACAAGCTGGTTGAATCCTTGAGTCACCCTTATCTCCTCTCTGGGCTTCACAGTTTCCTTATCAGCAAAGTGAGCAGGATGCGAATAAAAGAGAGAATCAGAATCTTTGGGTCAGAAGAATAATGCTTTTGATTCTCTAGAACTGTAATTTTGCCACCTGGGGGTTACTTGGCAATATCTGGAGATATGTTTGGCCTTACAACTGTAAGCAAGTTTCTGGCCACGGGGAGCAGCCAGGGGTGCTATTAAATAGCTACTGTACAGGAAACCTCCCTGCTCTGCTTGGGTCTTGCAGGCAACTCCACCTCTGCTCTGCCAAATCCCAGTGGGCTCCTCACTTCCCCACCTACCTGATGGCTTGGTAAATAAATTCTCTATACTTAAGATTCTCCCAGGAGAACTGTCAGAAGAAACTGAAAGACCATCTGCCCTCAGAGAAGCCTCAACACTGGATGCAGCCAGCTGGGTGTGGCTCTGAAGTCAGACTCCTGTTCAAATCAAGCCACCACTCATCTGTCAATCATCAAGCCTCACCAATCATTTTGCCCCTCTGAGCCCAGTATCCTCATGTGCAAGGAGAAGGAGCTTGGCAACCCTTCCTTCAAGGACCTGGGAAATGATGCACGTGATGTGCTCAGCGGATGCAGGGAAGTGCTGCATGGGAGGTGGCTGTGAGGGTGCCCAAGAAGAAGATCCCCTTCCCAAGTCCCACAACAGCGCCACAGCTGGAGATGATGCCTGCAACAGCCTTCCCCTCCAGCATCCAGCCTTCCCCTCCAGCATCCAGCCTTCTTCTCACTGTGCGGAAGTCCATCTGCTAAATTGGCTCCATGGGGGAAAATGTCCTTCTGACCTCTGCCTAATGAGCCCATTGCTACCCCAGAAATAAGCAATAATTTAAATTCTTGAAGTGTAAGGTGCTCCTGGAATTTGTAACGCAAGCCTGTCTTCAACAGAAAGAAAGAAAGAAGAAAGCTCTGCTTGTACCACAATATTATGCACTGTGCACCCTGCCAACCCTTAGGCATGGGGATTCCAGGCCTGACCAGCGTGACCTGTGTAGCTGGGACACAGCCTCTCCCTGTGGCAGCTTCTTTCCTGAAAAAGAGTACCGAGAAGCTGGGCTAGGTCCTGGTGGATGCTGCCCGCTCCCCAGTCTCTCCTAGGGCTGATCTGCACCTCTCTACTCCTTGTTAGCCATCTGTTTTGTGCCCTTCTCTTCTGCCAACCCTCAATTCAGCCTAATGTCACCACGGTCACACACATTAATAGTCCTCATACTTGAAACAACTTTGTGTGGCCCAGAAGGAATGTTACAAAGAAAAACCTTCCGGTCTGTTATTCCCAAATTCCAAATTCATTTGGTTTTTTAAAAAATCAATTCATTAAGCCTGGCCATGAGTGACCAGGCTCTGTGCTAGACATTTAGGAGAGAGGCACAGAGCAGCAGACAAGGACTCTGCCCTCGGGTGCTTGCTACTGTCCCTGTGAGGAGGGATGGACTGGACACAAACCACAGGAAGCCGTCCAGGAGCACAGGGGCAGAGAGGGCTTGACAAAAGGCAGACACCTAAGCTGGCATCTTAAGGTTGAGAAGGACTCAGGCAGGCGAGTTAGAGGGAGAGGGCAAGAGAGAACCACCCATGCAGAGCCCTAGAGTTAAAAGTGGCCATGAGCAGATGCGGAGTGCTCACATTCAGTAGCTGGTGTCACCTTAGAGGGAGTCCAGACCAGCTGACAAGGAGAGAGAGAGATGGAAGGTCTGGAGATGATACTGAAGACAGATTCAGGGACCAGACCATCTCATAATTCATCATTTTAAAGTGTGGGCGATTTGCACTAAGCTCAGTGGTAAGCCACACATTCCAAGAATAACCGTACAATTTAATATGCATTTATTGGTGCTTTCCATGTGATCAACCCTCCCTAGGCACCATGGGTGGGGAGGGAGAGAGTGCAAGTATAGCATAAAATAAGGCCACTGACCTCTCTGTGGACGGGACAAGGCTCTTGTTAAGCTGAGCTTCAAAATGTGTCCATATATGTCAATTTCAGGGCCTTGGAAAGCAGAGATACATATCAGATTTAGCACAGTCCTTCGCTCAGAGATGTCCAGTGAGCCGTGGATGAGTGGGAGCAAATGGTGGGGTCATGTGACAGAGACATGGGAGCACGCACAGGAAGGCAGAGTGGTGGGGAGGCTAGGGCAGGGAACCTTAGAGAAGAGGCCGGAGGGATGGGCGAAAGGAAGAGGACAGTGCTTTACACAGAGGGGCGGCATGTGCAAAGGCACAGGGTCAGGGACAGCTCTGGGGCAGCAAGACCAACCAGGTAGAAGGGAAGACTTGTTCTCAGGAGCAGCTACGTGGGTGGACCCAGTGGGTCTGATTGTGAGAATTCCCAGAAGACAGAATGAGGACCTGGTTGATCCTCAATGTGAAGGGAAGTCACAGAAGATTCTGGAGAAAGGAAGAGCCATGCTTAAGAAGCAGTAGGTCAAATGTTGGGAATGCAGAGAGAAAACATGAGGGCAGGGTAAGAAGTGCCTGGTGTTCTCCAGACAGAATGTTAGGGGGACCAGAAGCAGGTTCAAGTGGAAGCCTTCTGCTGGACATGAGGGATGGGAGGGAGCCTCAGACTGAAAATCAGTTAATGGCAGGATCAAAGGACCCTGGTGTTTCACAGTCCCCACTCAACCCCCAAACCACAGGGAGACAGAGCTTCTAATTGGATTGTTCAGATTCCAGGACACTCAATGGACAACCTTTACCATTGGGTGGGATACCTTTGCTTTAGAAGGATGTAGATCAGGGTCACCAAATTACAGCCTGCAGATTCAAATCAAGGCAGCTAAGAATAGTTTTTACATTTTTGAATGCTAAAAGAATAATATTTTGTGACACATGAGATTTAAATTTCAGAGTCCATAACTATATTTTTATAGGAACACAGTCACACTGCCATTGTACATTGTCCATGGCTGCTTTCCAGCTCCAAGGGCAGAGCTGAGCAGTTGTCACAAGACTGTGTGACCCACCCAGCCTACATGATGTGCTCCCTGGTCATTTAGAAAGAGTCACTGGCCCTGGTGTAAACCTTCGTCTCTTGAGCCAAGGGCTTGCCTCTTCATTTATTTCTCCTCCTCCCTTAAGTCCAGGCCCAAGTATGTAACAATCTCCAAATTCAAATTTGGGTGCAGAAGGAGAGTTCCAGTTCCCAAAATACTACTGATTTGTTTCCCTGTTCATCATTGTTGATGGTGTTGTTTCTCACCTGGAAAACCCGTGGGGAGGAGTGAGCCTCGTTTGGGACGAGGATGAACCGTTTCTAGGCTTCCCTTCATCTGTCCAAATCTCCTCTACAAACCAGAGCACAGGGATTTAATGGCGGAGCAGCAAGACGTGGTTTGTGCATGAGAAAACACTTTTGAGGGTACCTTGGCAGGGGTAAGCCAGTGACCTGTTACCAACCTGTGGGGTAAGCGGACTTCCTCAGGAGAGGTATGAATGGGAGCATGAGATTCTTCCTCTCTGCTGGCCAGACAGAGCTAACCCCTGGGAGAGGTGAGGGCCTCCTGGTCCGGGTGTCCCATAAGACCTGGTGCCAATTTAATTTTCTCTGCAGCCCACCTCCATCTGGAATGGAGAATCTTTTCTTAACACTCTTATTAAACCCTAATCTTAATCGTATTCATCATTATTAAGTCTTGAAATTGTCTGGAATATTTAAATAGGGCCAAACTGAAAGTCAGAGGGACGGATTTAAAGAGACAACTAGAATTCTCTTCAAGGAGCCCGCCAAATAATCGCGGGAGATTCAGCCCTGATAGAAACCGAGGCTTCTGAAGGGAGAGGTTTCCAACGGCAGCACAGGGGAGGGGGCTGCCAATTAAATTTGGCCTGGATAATATTAGTCTTTCTTTCAAAGACGTCTCAAAAACTTATCAGGGAAGGGAAGAGGCATAAATAGAAGATGAATTAAGGGCTTAAATGTACCCAAGGACTTGCAGGAGATTGAAAGCCAGTCGCTCTATGGCCTTCCCTCTTTTCAGCTGCAAAACAATGTCCATTAAATAACTCCAGTGCCTTGGTCTCTGTTGCTGAGGTTCTTATTTCTAGCGGTCCCCGAGAGGTCAGATGACCCAGCCCAACTCTTATCTCCTGATGCATGGCAGAAAGTCACCAGGGCCTTTAGAACTGTGCTCCAGGGAAGAAATAATGGCCCTTTCATGTTTTTTTATTTTTTCAAAATAAGAAGTTTAATTTGAGACGATGGATCTTATTTGGGGGTCCCTCATTATTGAGGGCAAATGAGTACGAATTTATCAAGGATTTGTGTGTGTGTGTGTGTGTGTGTGTGTGTGCGTGCGTGCCCAGCTTTGAATTCTGAATGTTTAAACGATGTATTCAAAGTTTACTCCAGCTAATGCACACATTAGGTAGGGAACCTACATGACATTATAGTCCCAACCAGAGTCTGTGAGTCAGGCCTTACAGCCTGCATTTTATAGCTGAGGCATTTTACAGAGAGGAAGATACCCTACCCGTGGTTAGCCCACCTGCTTCAAACTCAAAGTGCCCAGCCTGTCCTTTTTGCTTCTGTGCCCCCGTGGCCTGTCCGTTTCCCACTGTCCCCCAGCATGCAGAAGACATGGGGAGAGGGACAGATACCATGCGGGCAATGGGACATCTTCTATTACGAGGAATATTTTTGTAATATCCTTATTATCAGGTTTGAATTCTGAATGTTAAAACAATCTATTTAACCTTTACTCTGGCTAATGCATACATGAGGTGGGGAACCTATGTACCATCATAAAAATGGGGGGAATTGAAACCTGCTGACATAAAATCAAATAGCCCAGCCATAAAAGGTGTCGCTTTTATGTGATTATCTTGCCAATATCTTCGTGTTACTAAACTAAATCAAACTACAATTTTCCCCACATGCCCTGAATTTAATGGGAAGCATTAATGGGTGTGATTCCTTATAGATCTCCTTGTAATAGGAACATGGCCTCTTATGCCCTGGCTGATTAAGAAGGAGCCACTAGGCTGTCATTTGTTATGTTGCTTTGGACATATTGAATAGTGGCCCTGCTTGAAATACCAAAGCTGTTGATATTGGACTGGCATTCAAGGCCTTCCTAAAATATCTGGCATTGATATTTCTTTCCAGGACTTTCTTCCTCTACTCTCATGCATGATCTTTCTTAGAATCCAAGAACATCAGAAGTGGAAGAGATTTTCCAAGATTAACTATTCCAGGAATGGAAAGTAGAATTGGAATCATATATTCCTGATTGGCATTTGAAAAACTGAGTTGGAGAAAGATTCTGAAGCCAAATCCAGGCTCACTGGGTAGAGAAGGCTGTGATTGATTAGCAGTGTCTGTCATGGTCTTGATTGGCAGCGTAAGCAGACATGCCACATGCTATTCCTCCATGTTTTGATGTAACCCCTTCACTTTACGGATGTGGAGGCCAAGACTCACAGAGGGGAAGGGACTTTTTCAAGGTCACTTAATGCATAAGAGACAGAGTGGGGACCAGAGCACGTTCCTCTTGACTCTAACCCAGTTCTCTGTCCAGTATGGAGAAAATGATGAAAGAGAGAAAGATCAAGGAGCTAACGTTTTGCAGAAGAGAGAAGGCAGCCCCCACCCCAGTGATACAGAAGCAAGTTCCCACAGATCTCCAAAGAACCTTAATCAAAAATCCTTAGTCAATCCCAGGGGGCAACTCTCTTCACTCTGCTTTCTCAAGTTCTGTCCCCCTTTCAGCACCCAATGAGGATATTGTTCTACAGATCCCAACTCTTCCCCAAACAAGATCCCCTGCAGTTAGTAAACTCTAGGTTATTTGGTAAAGTTGAGTCTTTCCCAGTGAGAATCCCACGCCCTTTCTTCTGATTACCATCCTCTGGATGCCTTGGTCATTGCCCTTGTTCCCTTTCCAAAATCATGGTGGTGTGAGACAGCACAGAGAGATGACGACGGCAGCCACCAGCCAGCCGCATACACATCCATCATCCCTTCAAAGTCTGCAAATCTTCCCTGGATCCCACAGTCTGCTCAGCCCACCTCCTTAGCTTCATTCTTCTCCATTCCTCTCAAATGTCCGACAGCCGGACTGAGTAGGGCACCTAGCACCAAGGCTGGCCCTCGCCCCTCCCCACGTGTTACCAGTGGGCCTTTGGTAATGGGCATCTTTCCTCCCCCACACAGCAGTGAGCTGCTTCCTGCACATGCCTGCCTGGTGCCTCTGATCCCTATCCTCACAGTTCTCTAGGCAAGGTTCACCTGATGACCACTATTCAATTTTCAAAACCTGAATTCAGGGTCTCCATCTTTGAGAAACTGTCCCCAGGCCTCTAGACTAAATGAATCCCAGAGAAAACTGCCTAGATTCCAACAGTACAGCAGGAGGGTTAAGGGCACAGACTCTGGAGACACACGGCTTAGGTACAAACCTACCCAGCAGCTGTGTGATTTGGGACAAGCTACTCTGTCTCTCTGTGCTCCCATTTCCTCCCCTGAAACTGGAGATAACGTAGCACATACCTTACAGAATTGTTGTGAAGACAAAAAGAACGAAAACACCCAAAGTGTGTAATGTGGCGCATGGTACAGATTGAGCTCTCGGCAAGCGTGAGCTGTTATCTAGCTCTTGAAATTCTGTAACTTAATAATGGTGTATCTACCTGTCTTCTCCACTGAATTGCAAATTCCTTGAGGTCTGGAACTTGATCTCAGTCATCTTTGAATTCCTTGCCCACCTAATGCAAGGCTGGTAACATAGGTGCTAATGAATATTTAATGGATGACTAAATGAATGAATAAATCTGTTTGAAGCCTTCCGAAGTCAGAAGGGAGAGTCATTTTCCACTGTTCTCTGCTGCTGGTGGCAAACCCTAGTTCAGAGGGACTCAAGTGAAACGTTCTGTGGCTGTCACTCTGAGTCAGAAGAGACACTATATCTCAGTGACATCCAACCTCGTGTTTACCTTGCGCTACTTTAATAACCTCTCACTAACTCAAAAAATTAAAATTCCTTCCTCTCTTGATGTGATCCCTGAGTGGCAAACACTATTAGTTTTTTTTCCCATCTTCCCCTTGAGTTTCTAATGAAGCAGAAGCCAACATGACTGTTTTATGTTCCTATTTGTCTGCACTAATGGTGTCAGCAGAGACAGGCACACCTCCCCAAAGAGCATTTGCCTGGGAACTGGTGCAGAACAGCCCAGGCGAGATGCACACTGTTGAGAAGCACACGCGCAGGTATCGACGTTTCAATATGATAAGAGTGTGTTACCTCTGTCTTCTTACAGACCCGCTCATTCCTGGACTGCCTGTGGGCCAACCCACTGTGCTCCTAGTAGTATTTCATTCATTCATTCACTCCTCAAACAAGAGCTGGAACACCCATGTTGTACAAGCACAGGGATGTGGTTCATATCATGCTCTCTGGCATGGTGTTCACCACCTGGAATCTGAGCTGCTGGACGTGGTAGCCCTACAGGGGACAATGCTACAGATGAAGAAGTGAATGGCGTACAGACACCTTCCCTCAAAGTGCTCATGATCAAGTAGGGGAGTCAGCCGTGTGAGCACCTAAGTTACCCATTCCTGCATCCTTAGGACAGGAGTAAAAATAGATTTTGAAGCACATTTGGGGCAGACAGGTATTCCGAAGGCATGCCAAGCTCTTTCTGTGAGAGCCAGGGAAGACTTCTTGAAGGTAGCGATGTCTGATTTGGGTTTTGAAATATGCATAGGAATCTACAAGGTAGATTGAATGGTGGAGCTTGGGATGAAGACTGTGCAGTTCCAAGAGAGAAAATAGGATGGTCAAAGACATTAAGACACAAAAGAGCATGTCTTTCAGGGTGTAAGAAGCCACTGACGCACTATGAGGGCATTTACTTTGAAGGTCTAGGCAGCGGGGCATGAAGCTAGAGAGGGAGGCAGGTGTCAGGGAATGAGGGACCTTCAATATTATAAGACGAAGTTGGGACTTGACAGTGGAGAACAGGAAGGAACCCATGACGATGTGGAATTAGAAGTGAGAAATAATCACACTTGGACAGGACGACAAAGACCCCTTATATTTGTGTGTCCATTTTCCAACTATCATGGACCAATCACTTCATTTCGCTCTGCCATGGTTTAGGACTACACTGGACTTGACTTAGTTCCCTGGAGACCCAAAGAAGAATTTGAACCCTGCTATTAGACAGCTTTAGGAGACCCAGAATTGCCTGTTCAGTGTAACAGATGGACTGAGTCCCACTGGCAGACGGGCAAATAGGACAGCCAGCCGTTTTTCACATATCGTAGTGGGTAGTGCTCCACGCAGGCACAGACCTGAGGGATGGAAGCCTGGCACCACTCGGTTAGCAGGTGGTTGGCATCGAGGAGCCCTTTTGGTACTTACTATGTTTCCAAAGTTGTTTTCTGTAGCCTGCCTTTCCGAACCTCCCCCAACCTTTATCTGCATAACCTGTTTGCGATTCTGTCTTCCCTTAACTAAGTCTCAAGGCAGGAACCGTGTCTGTCGTATTGACTGATATGTCCCCAGCTGCTTGGCACATGGCGATTGCTTATTAGATATTTGATTAATGTGGCAGTGAATAATGGCTCTCCCAAAGATCCCTGGAACCTGTAAATTTGCTGTCCTCCATGGCAAAAAAAAGACGTTGCAGGTGTAATAAAATTAAGTCTTGAGCTAGGGAGATTATTCTGGGTCATTAGGGTAAACCCAACATAATCGCCATGACCCTAACAAGAAAGAAGCAGAGAAAGCAGAGTTAGAGAAGACAAGGGACTCGTGGAAGGGAAGAGGAGTCTGGAGCCCTGTGCGTTGACAAAGGACAGGGCCGTGCATCAAAGAAAGGGTTCTAGAAGCTCAAAAGACAAACATTAAATGCTCCCCTCCAGCCTCCAGAAGGAACGCAGCTCTACCAACACCTTAATTTTAGCCACGAGGTCCACTTCAGACTCCTGACCCTCCAGAACTGTAGGGAGATTATTTCTAGGTTTGTGGTGATTTGTTCTGCCAGTGGTGAGGAACTCATACAGCAAATCAGATTAAGGACTCTTCTGAGTTTGGTGATGGGAGAACTGATAGAACCCACAGGTGAGAACCAAGTCTCAGGCTTCAAGGAATGTGGTTAGTAATGCCAAACGCTAATCTGCACAATTTGGAAAGTCAACTTACATGCATTATTCAGAAATGTCAAACTCGAAGACACCAGCAATGCACACGAAGATGAGAGATACCCGGTGCACAGCCCAGACCCACAGGAGCAGCATTCATTAGGGGAAAGTACATGGATGCCGGAAAAACAGCAGATGGACAGCTTTCCGTAGCAAAATGCTCTGCAGGGCAGTGCATGGTTGTCGGGCAGGGCTGGATGTCGGACTCCAGAGGTGATATTGCAAACCATGGGTTTTGAAGTCCTTTGAGTAAAGAAACACAGCCTGTCTGCTGGCATGGCCATGGACTGGGACAGACTAACCAGCTCCACACTGGTGACTGGAGGGAGCATCAGCCCATCTCCTGTTGTGACTGGGAGTCCCAGGCCTTCTGGAGACTTGAATTGACTGATCAATCATGGAGCTACAACCGGCTTCCAAGTAATCATGCCAGTTCCTTCTCTGAGAGGCCAACCTGCGAGAGTCCTAGCCAAATTCTCATATATCTCACCAACAGTGAGAAGCCACATGCTGAGGAATCATCCAGGACAGTGCTACTCAAGGCGACTCAGGAGGCAGCGTGTGTCAGAATCTCCCGAGGAGCTTGCAAAATCTGTAGATCCCAGAGCCACATCCTAGATCTTAGCAAATCAGAATCTCGGGGGTGGGGCTGGGAGGGTGTATTTTCATCCCACCTTCCCAGAGCACCCCCATGTGGACTCAAATTTCAAAGCCACTTATTAGATTCAAAAGTGTCATTGTACAGATGGGAGAATTGAGGCCTACCGAAAGGAAGGCATTTTCACCAGATCACATAGAAAGTCAGTGACAGAAGACTTGGTCCCCGGCTTCGTGAATCTCACAGTGTAAGCTAGGAAGGCCGTTTCTCCAAGGAAGAGATAATTGCAGGCGTGCTTCCTGAGTGCTCAGCAGTTCCTGGAGAAGACTGACATCATTATCGTAATCATCGCAACAACCTTAAAAGATAGGTCTCATTTTGCCCATGATATTTTCCGAAAAAGAAACAGATTCAATCGAATGAAGTAATGATAGGGAATTTGATTCCAGAACCAGTCTTTTTTATTTGTTTTTTTTTCTAAAGCAATATCTAAGTCAAACCCAAATGGTCATGGTATCAGGCACTGCAAGGGGAAGTCGGAGGTTCCGGGTGACTCCAAGTTGCCGGAGAAGGAGGGGTTACTTAGAGACGTGCCATCGCTGAGGAGGATTTTGAACTAGGCCTTGAAAGAAGTTTTAAGTTGGTTAAAGGAGTCATAGATTTCAGGGTCTTTGCCATAATGAATCCTTAAAAGAGTGACACTCCGGTATTGAAAACATGATTGTGATGTTTCTGGGGGAAAATTAACAGTCCGATCCTGCCGAGGAGGGATGTGGGTGATTCTGACTTATGCGCACACCACAGAGTTTCCCTAATCAGCTTTTCCTCTTAGTGCAGCTCAGGGTGAAGGCTGAGGGCTGAAAATAGTCCACTCCAAAATCTTTTGATTGCAAAGTGTTTCGAGAGGGGAGACGTGGGTGACAGACTAATAAAACCAGGAGCAGCTTGCGTTTGTGTTTTCCCACAAAGCCTCTTCCACCCCAAACTTCCCAGCAACCCGTGCAGCGGCCTCCCCGGGGTTCCAGCCCCACCGCCCTTCCACCCAGCTCTCTCCAGTCACACCTGGTCAGCACCTACTAGGTGCCCGCCCGGCAGTCAGTAGTTACAAATGCCATCTTGCTTAAATCTCGCTTAAACCTGTGAGATAGACGTAGACTCAGGATTAAACATAACGTATAAGGCAACATTTCTTGAATGCCTACTATGTGCTTCTCCATAAACGCAAGTGGTTTCACCTTCATGAAATACCCATTTATTAAGTCACTGTTGTTTGTCTCCAGTTTATGCCTGTTTCCTATCAAGGGTCAACCAGAAAACTTACATGTGAAGAAATAACTATAACTCAGATCCATTTAATTAAAAAGTGATTTTTTTTCCTGCTCTCTTGTGTGGTCTTTGCTAGGATTCCTAATCCTGGAGGACTAAGGAGGAAATTCTGGGCAATAGTTAAGTTCACCACATGATAATTACAATAGAAGGTGACAAGTGCTCTGACAACGGTACATACAGAGAGTCACAGATGCACAAAGGAAAGGGCAACACTCTGCTGCACACCACAGGACCCTTGCACATGTTGAACACAGCATTCTCTCCAACAGCTCTCACTGACCTTACCATCTGTATCAGTCATGTGCTTTTCTCCATTATGGGGCCCTGTTCCCTCGTCTTTCTTACAACACTGTATGCAACTTGTACTTAGTACTTAATTAGCTTGTTATCTTTCTGCTGCAGCAGTCTGAAAGCGCCAGGAGGATAGGAATGCATGTCCTGGTGGCTACTGTATCCTTACAGCCGGCACCAACAGGCACTTGGTAATTGACATAACCTACTATTGAATAAAGGAAGGAATAAATAAATGAATGACATTGATGACTTGGTCTTTGGAGCAACACTGGCAGGCAAGTATTTCCATCGCCTTTGAAAGTGAATAAACAGAAGCTGCGCAGGTCAAATACTAGGTGATGGGGGCAGGAGGGGTTGACCCCGTTGTTCTGGTTCTGATGCTGGTATGTATCTCACTAACCAAACTAAAGTGGCCCTTGCCAGGGACTGCGGGTCCCCAAGGACAAATGGAAATTTTAGGAAATGGAAGAGGCAAGGGGATACAAATAAATAAAGGTCAGAACAGAAAGAGAGGCTGAGACCATTCCCAAAGACTCACCTTAGTGAGTTCCCATTCATGGAAGAGCCATAAAACAGAGATTCATGAATAACGGTAATAACACAACAACAATTAACATTTATTATGTATTTAAAGCTTAACTTGTATAACGGAAGAGAAAATTTTACACACTAAGATTCTGGAGAAGTGATAACTCTGAACTCACTTGGAATAAATCTTTGAATGCAGGCCTGCACCAGAAACGACCCTGCCGAGCGTCAGACAGAGAGAGGGGCAGGGAAGGGGAGAAAGACAGTCAGGAGGTGGGGGAAGTCCATGTGTCCCCAAGCAATCCTCCCCTTGGCTGCCACGCTGTCGATGAAACCTATGCACCACAGCATGCTTAGCGCGTGTGCATGTGAAGAAGCAAATCTGTCACAGAACCAGGAGACCAGTCACTGGGGAGTCAGAGGGAAGTGGACATTTGGCAGGTGGGGAAACTGAGACATTGAGTGGTTACCTAACTCACCTGTAACGAGCGATTGTGAAGAAAATATGAGATCAGAGCTAGGCATGGTGGCACACACCTGTAATCCCATTGGCTCAGGAGGCTGAGGCAGGAGGATTGCGAGTTCAAAGCCAGCCTCAGTAAAAGTGAGGCACTAAGCAACTCAGTGAGACCCTTTCTCTAAATAAATAATATACAAAATAGGGCTGGGGATGTGGCTCAGTGGTCAAGCACCCTGAGTTCAATCCCTGGTATCATTCCCCACCGCAAAAAAGAAAAAAAAAAAGAAAAAATGAGGCCAGGATTTGAACTTAGATCAGACAAAATATTAATGACCCCATTAACTAAAAGTAATAAAAGTGCTGCTTCTTTATTCTCTTCTCCACCAAACCTTGTCTCATATTCTTCCCCTCCTCTCATTTCCAAGGTACATAATTTTTTAACATTTTTCTTTGTACTTTTTTTCCTTTTTTATGGCTGTCATTACATCCTGCTTCCCATCACATATATTAATTCACAGGCAGTCCCATAATAAACCATGTTCTTTTTGTAAATTTTTTGAGAACTGGAGTTGTGTTTAATTCATCTATATGTGCCTACAGAAGGAAAAAACCTAAAAGTGAACTGAATTAAAGTAATTTTGCACTGATGTATCTCTAATTATGGAATGAAAGTCTTTGTTCTAATATAAAAGCAGCAAGGGTGTAGTGTGGGCCATTAGTTTTCATGGGGACCGGCCGTTACCAGAGATGCCATTGATACTTCAGGACTTGGCCCTGTTCCCCCTTGCCGGGGGCTGACCCTGGTGGAAAAGTGGGTGAAGATAACAAGCCCATTCCTTAGGCATTCCTTGGAAAATAAAACACCAGAGGAGTGGGGAAAAAAAAAAAAAAGCAACTATTAGTTAGGAATTTGAAAACGGAAAATTGAAATTAAGAAATTAAATGGAGCAAAAGACATGAAATGACTCAGGAGTTCCTCCCCACAGATCCCAGAGCAGAAGGATGACATCTCTCGCTCTTGTTCCCTGCAAACAATCCCCGCGTAAATGTATTTTTGTCACAAATGGCTCTGTCCTAAGATTCTTGATTATAATTATAATAATGGGTTTCTGAAAGCTTGCAAGGGGTTCTGGGAATGATAATAAGGGTTGAGAAAAGACATGTTGTTTACATGGTGAGTGTTTGTGGAATATGCAATGAGCGTGGGAGGAAGAGCTCCTGTTACACTTTCCACAAACTCCAAAACACACAATCACACCCAAGCAGCCCACCGCCGCCTCCCTCTCCTGCAGCACACACTCACCGCCAGTCCCATTATCCCACAAGCTGGGGACTATGATGGAGCTGGGAAGCAGGCATCCGCTGCTGTTTTTCCCAGGAGCTGCCTGTGTCCCATAATAACCCCAAACTTTTCTGTCCCAGAGGCAGCCACACCCTGAGCTACAAGTCCAAGAGGCTGGTCCCAGTGCAGACTCCCTCTTCCATGGCCCCTGATCCTTGGAAAGTCACTCCAAGCCCCTGAGTCACCTGTCTGCTGCCAGAACAGGGCAACTATGTCCTCTTTACTTTCTGAAATGCCTCAGCCCTGAAGTGGACTCCTCAAAAGCTGACTGAACTGTCGCCTGCTTTGTAAACTCCCTGAGAACCTGGGACCTGTCTGCTGCATTCTTTCACCTTGTTTTTAATTGTGAGCAAACACCACATAAAATGTGATGTTTTAACCTTTCTCAAGTGTGCAAGTCAGTGACATTAAGCACACTCAGGGTGTCGGGCTACCGTCACCTTCCAGAACGTCCACATCAGCCCGCAGGAAACGGTACCCACTCAGCAGCCATTGCCCACCCCTTCCCTCTGCCCCAGTAGATGGTGTTTGATCGTGACATCATCTACCCACACTCTGCAAATAGTAGGTCCTGATTTGTGTTTTTTGAATCAATAATTGTCCATTTCATTGATCAGTGCTATCTGGCTATTATACTCTAAAATGATTATTATAAAATCATTACAGAGTAATAGTGAAGCCCACAACAATAATAAGTGTCATCTTTTAAGTGCCTATGAATCACCTCTTTTGATTTTCCATGAACTGTCAGAGGAGGCATTACTCTCCCCGTTTGACAGGTAGAGACACTGAGCTGTGCAGATCTGAGGGACTAGAACTCAAGTTTGTCTGACTTCAAACTCAAGGTAGAAAATTTACAACCAATTAGAACAAATAAAAAAATTAATTGGATAAAAAAAATTTTAAAACAATTTAAAAAGCAGTAGCAAGTAAGATTGTTTTTATTAGTAAAATGATGTGAGGTTGGTTAGGTTAGTCTTCTTAACTTTCCCTTTCTGCTATTTCCAGATTCAGCATGATTCCCCTATACACCCAGCAGCCCATGTGACAGTCACATGGCCTTTTGCTACGAAACAGGGCTTGATAAGTGATTCCTGGTCTTGGGTTGTCTTGGCTGACTTCGTGAAAATGCACATCTGTTCATCTCCCATGGCGCCTGCACCTCCGGGTGCATCTTCTCACCCAGTCCTCCAAGGGGACAGAAGTGCAGCTTTATTACTGGGAAATCTGAACTGGGCCCAAATAGGCCTTCCATTACTTCCCCTTGGGCCATACCTATGGCCATCAATAGGAAGAACTGGAACCAGAAGGGTTGACATTGACCCAACAGTGAATGGAAGCCACCATCCCGACCCACCCTTAGGGGAGAGCCCAAGCAAGTCCTCACTTGCTTCTTGGCCTACTGGCCATGAGACTCTGCATCTCCTACTATATACTTCACTTGAGTTTTGTGACACTTTGTAACAGTCTGAGTGGGTGAGTTTGTTGGCCCCCTTTCTGCAAATCAAAAACTGGAGATTCACAGAGATCAAGTGACTTGACTAAGATTCCTCAGAAGGGAAGAGGAGGGGAAGAGCCACATGCCCTGTGTCCACTACATCAGTCCTATACTGGTGAGATGTGGGTGGTTCTGAGTCACTGGATGCAGGTGTTCTCAGCCCTGACTCTGGCATTCACTCTAGGGGACCGTGATGCCTTCCCTCTGAGAACCCTATTCTAACTATAGGAGGCTCTAAACAGAAAACCCTGAAAAGACAGGGTCTTAGATCTGGGGTCACCAAATATGTACCAGCACCCTCATTCCCTCAGGCTCTGTCAGTCACCAGGTCATCTACTCCCTGGTCCCCAGAGGCTGTGTGTTTTTACTCAGGAAACTCTTCTCTCATTCACACCATTTCTGTCCATTAACAGCCCAAAGTTGTGAGTGGGCGTGAGCAGGCTTTACATTCTGAAATCAGCTTCAACTCAGCACCATTTTATGATTAAAGAGCTACCATTTATTACTCATAACCAAGCCTTGCTTCCTCACATATGCTTTATGCTAAATGATATAGAGGAGTAAATGCACATCAGGAGATTATAACACCACTTACCAAGAACTTAATAGATGCACGCACCATGCTAAGCACTTTCTGTTCAATATCTCATTTAATCTCTCTGTCAACATCATCACCCCCAGATGACTGTAGGTTTCCTGATGGCAAGGTCAGAGGATGAGCCTGGGCAGAATCTGCACCTAGCAAGCATCCAGAATGTATTCCTGAGCAGCCAACCTTTACACCTACTGTGTTCCAGATACTGTGAACCAACTCATTCACAATGCACCAGCCTTGAGAGGGGTATTCCATTTTGGTATCCCTGAAAAGAAAACCAGACTCTGAGGCATTTAATAATTTGCCCTGATTTCCCCAGTTAATAAATAAAAAGCCAAGTACTAGTCCTATTCTCCATTTCTAAAAGCAGAGCTCTTTCCACTATACCATGAATGAATGAAATAAAAAGAGTGTAGCATCTAGTTTTCAACCTCAAAGTGCTTCCCTCTAGTTAATAAATCAGGCTAACACTCCAGGAGAGAATAATTGAGTCTATAGTAATAAGCAGAAATCACTGCTACCAGGGGTCACAGAAAGGTAAGCTTGCTTGAAGTTGAGTGGAAAAGGGTTTATGAAGAAAACGGAGACCTGACTCTGGTCTCCAAGGCCTGATGGGATTTCAGTGGTGAGCTGGATGACAGACAGATGGCATGGGCAAAGATACAGGGCAGGGAAAGAGAAGGTGGGGACCAAAGTGGTAGACACAGCCTAACCAGAGGATAGAATTATGGAGGTCAGGGATAGGGGTGCTGGAAGCCCTGACCACTGGTGGGGGCAGAGATGGTGCTACAGATTCCTGAGCCCAGCAAAAACTCATGATGGGCTCAAAATGATAAGCCTGTTCACAGAACGTAGAAGGATTTGGGGGCCCCCAGTACTTGCAAGGACTCAATATTCACTGGCACTGAGTGAATGGAAGAATAAATAGGCAAATGAATGAAAGAAGGAGACAGTAGGAGCCACTGGCCACTAGGTATGAGACCTGAGTTGAGTGACACTAGGAAAGACATGGACAGATCTAGAAAAGCGATGGAGGAAGTGGGGACTATGGCTTGGATATGGTTTGGTCCACCAGAGTTTCATGTGCTAGGTGCTTGGTTCCCACTGTGGAGTTTTTGGAAAGTGGTGGAACTTTTAAGAAGTGAGAACGAGTGGGAGATAATCAAGTCACTGTTGGCACTGCCCGTGGAAGGGATTAATAGAGTTCCAGGGAACTCCAGTCAGTTCCCAGTAGAGCAAGTTGTTACAACAACGGCAAGCCTGGGCCCTGAATCTGTCTCCCTTCCTCGCCCTGTGACTGCTTTCTCCTTCTCACGTGCACTTCTACCATGATGCCAGCCACCATGTTGTATATAGCTGGAAGTCCTTGGATGTTGGTACCAAGTTGATCAGATCCTCCTGCTTTAAGAATCATGAACCAAATAATCTTTTTTCTTTATAAAGAATTCAGCATCTGGAGTTTTGTTATAACCACAGAGAATGGACCAACACCATGAGTAATGGAAAAAAACAATGATAGGGGTGACTTTATTTCTCTTCACTCTTCTTGCTTTAACCCACAACCCTGGAAACCTGAGCAAGTCTCAGGTTTCTTTGGCAAGTAAAGAAAGCCAGGGCAAGAGGCACAAAGGACATCTCTCGTAAAGCAGCTTATGGAGTAACAGAGGGGCTTGCACACCAATGACAAGTGTTATTGTTACTTTCTTGCCAGAGACAGAAATTACCCAGATGTCTGGGTGTAGATTCCAGAGACTGTTATGGAACAATGACCCCAAAACAGAGATTTAAATAAGATGTGAGAGATGCAAGGCTCTTAATCAGTGAGCATCAGCCCTTTATTTATTGACTCATTTGTGTTAAGAATAAATTCTTAACATGACCTTATAGAGCAGCACTGAAGCTTCCCCTCTCATACATCTGGCTTTTTTCGTGGTGCAAAAATTTGATAATTCAGCAACTTTCAGCTATACAGAATCAGATACTGGTTTTCCTAGCGAAGGTAGATCTCTTTTACCCTATGGGCTTCTAATTCACAGATTAAGCAAAATGAAATTGTAAATACCAAGCACACATAAAACACTCCAAATCATAGGTCTGTTCAGACCAACTAGTCCTTGTCCTCACATGCAGACCTGCTCATTCTCAGCTCCCACTTTCCATCTGCAGATTGCAATACTGTCCATGAACCTAATCTAATATTGGGAAGTTGCTATCTGCTAAGATTTCTATGCTATCTGTATTTGTCCATCCAACATTCTTACTTTCTTTCTCTTCTCCATCCATCCTTCCATCTATACATTTCTCCTTCCATCCTTCCATCTTTCCCATGCACATAGTGTCTTCCAGGCACCCTCCACTGTGCCAGGACTAGTGATGTGAAAGGCAGGGCATGTGGCTGTCCTGTTTGAGACTTCTCTCATTTCCCTTTGCTGGTGCCCATTCCTCCTCTAGTGAAGTCCAGTCCAGTAGCCCTATCCTGAATGACTTTGTCAAAGACTAAAGGGTAGATTCTGAAGAATATGGGCTACCTAGTAATGATAAGATCAAGAAAGTTGTTTTTCTGTTCTAAGTCTCAGTCTCCTCCTTGTTAAATAGAAATAAAAATAGTAAATATCCTAGACTTACATGGAAGAAGGAAATGAGTGCCTAGTGAGGGCAGGAACTCAATAACTGGTTACTATCCATCAGTATTACCTGTAAAACAAGGTTCTAGAGGCTTGCTCTTATTACAATCTCTGTGCTTATAAAATTTCAACAGCTATCCATTGTTCATAGTACAGATTTAGTATTCCTTGGCCAAACTGCTCAGGACCATAAGTATTTTGGATTCCAACTATTTTTCAGATTTTGAAGTATTTGAATATACATAATAAGATGTCTTGAGGATGGGACCCAAGTCTACATATGCATGAAATTCACTTATGTTTCATTTACTCCTCATGCATGTGTTGAAGGTAATTTTAGACAGTACTTTGAGTGCACCTGCATTTTTACTGCAACCCATCACATGAGGTCAGGTGTAGAATTTTCCACTTGTGGTGTCATGTCAGGGCACAAAAAATATATACATATATTCAGATTTTGAAGTATTTCAGATTTTAAATTAGGAATGTTCAACCATGTTTAAATAATCCAAACTCTTACAGAATAGCCTGCAAGACCATATAGGATCTGACTGTCCGGCACCAGGTCCCACCACACATCCCCTCCTTCCTCCTGTCCTGTCACATCAGCTGCCTTTTCTTCTACCCTACCCCCTGTAGGGTCATCAGTGATGCTTATCAAAGACCTGTGGTTCCCCTTTACAGCAACCGTATATGTTCTTGATGAAGGAAGTGCCGTCAGTCTGGATTCTGAATGGGAATGATTTGAAACAGAGTTATGCTAAGTAAGGATGGGCAAGAACAAGTAAGAAACAGATCTTCATTGTTGATGTGGACAAAATGTTTGTGTCTTTCCTACCAAAAAAAAATCATATATCGAAACCTTAACTTCCAATGTGATAATATTTAAGAGGAACAAAAACCATGAGTTTGGAGCCCTCCTGAGTGGGATTATCAGAAGAGATACCACGGAGATGATTTTCCTCTAGGCCATGTGAGGACATAAGAAGGCAACCATTTGTAAGCTAGAGGGATGACCTGCACCAGACACTGGACCTGTTGGTGCCTTATTTGGGACTTCCTAGCTTCTAGAACTGGGAGAAACAAGCATAGTTTAAATCACTCAGTCTACAGTTCTGTTAAAACAGCCTGAACTGAGGAAAACAACTGTGTTTAGCTTCTAATGTTGGAGGGCTCTTGGTTACTGCAGAAAAGCTAACTAACCTGACAGCACACTGACTGTCCTCCCTCTGAGACAGGGACAGTGTCTTCACTCAAGCTGTCCCCTCTGCTGAGGAATCTCTTCCCTTTCCATTTAAAAGACTCCTTCAGATTTCAAAATGCACGCATTTCTTCTTCAGGAAAGTGTTCCCTAACTATGTCATTTTCCCCTATCAGAGGCTCTCATCCTGTCAAGGATCTCTTTACACAGCTCTTCTCAAAGTGGCAATTTTACTTTTATTTATCTGATGATTTTATTAATTTCCATCTCTCCCTTTGGACTGTAAATTGCACAGGAATGTGGTCCAGACCTGTCAAGGTCCATGACCTGACCTTTGTACATAACATGGCCCAGCACAGTGTAGGCCCTAAATAAACATTTGTTGAGTAAGAGAATGAAATGATAAAGGAACAAAAAAAAAAAAAAAAAAAAAAAAGGAAGGAAGGAGGGAAAGAAGGAAGGAAGAAACAAATGAAAAAATGAACAAGCCAGAAGATCCAGTGAATGGGTGAATGAATGGCAAATGCTTGGGACAAATGTTCCTTATCCTTCATTTTTAATTCTGCCCTTTCTCGCTACAGTTGAATTGGCTCTAACTTGTTATTGATTCAAGAGGTATCAGGTCACCTTGCCTCTTTTATGTCATTTGTCCTTCCAAAATATTCAGAAAATCTGAGAGAGTCCAGGTTGTGTTCAGATCTTGTAACCTATTCCTGGCCAGCCAATGCCTGCAGGTTCCTCAACTGAATTCCTATGACTTTGTGTCCAGAAGAGACCATGATCTGTCATAATCCCAGAAGTCACATCCAGCCCACCACAGTCTTCCAAGACCTTGGATGCCCAGACTTAGGTCTAGGGTCATAAAGCTCTCTGGCCTCATATGCTTGAGCCTGTGCATTGACAGTGCTGTCCCCTTTGTTAATACAATTGCCTTCACCTCTCCATAAATCAGACTTACAGAACACAGTGCATTTCGAAAGCATGGGGACCCCTCTGGGGCCTCACAGTTCAATGAAGCTCATTATGGAAATCAGCTAAATGCTGAGGAGCAAGATAAGTGTGAACTGTTTACCAACCCCTTCCACCAGGGACACGCAGACTGTGCTAATGGGAGCTCATTTGCAGCCTCCCTCAGTCACTCAAACTTATCTGCTGCAGTGACTAATCTGGTGCAGGTTTGCATGAAAGAGCTCTCCTAGGGGTGTGGGGTGATTGGTGAAGGGGGACAGAAACAGGAAGGGGGGCACGCAATGGGTCTCAGAGCCAACCAGGTCCAATTCACCTCCCCCAGAAGATGCGTCTTTGTGATTTCCAGGAGAGTAGATTCTCAGACCAGACAACTTTTAAAGATCAACAAAGTTAACTATGACCTTCAAACTGACCACACACTAGAAGGAAAGCACTCTGTATTTTTTATTTTCATTAATTTATTTGAGTGTCCCAATTTTTGATCAGATAGGTACGATGATAAAGTCCCATTTGCCTGCTGAGGAAATAGGCTTACAGAATAAAGTGACCTGCTCCAGTTATTAGTAAATGTTGTTTTTCTCTGTCCAAATACAATGCACATTGCACTTTACAAAATCTATTTAAGTGGGACTTGTTTGAATTCGACTCATGAGGTTCAGGGCATCCTTGAGCTTCTTGAACTTGCATGTGAATTTTCTTTGTGTTCATGTGGGAGCATTTTCTTTTTCTGGGAAATGAATTCAACATTTTTACAATTCTCAGGTGGACTAAAATTTCTAAAAAGTTAAAAATCTTCAGTGGGACTAGATTCTGAGGGCACAGGGTGTTTACTTGGTGATCTAGGGTAGTCTTTAGGTTAGATATTTTTGTGCATTCACCTATTTTTTCCTAAGGAAGAGAGGTTTAAATTGAGTATGATGTGGTCTCCAAGTTCCATGTCTTCCTATTCCCAGCCAGCACCTTCCAATGATGATCTGTGTGATGACCACTATTCCCCTGTAGACAGTGTCTCTCTGCTCTGGTCACAGCCACAGGTGCCTCTTCCCACCACAGGGCACAGAAGTCCATGATCAATGGCCAGACCTCAGAGAGCCAGGCCTCCTCCTGTGTGGGGTCAGGACTAGGGGACATCAAGAGAGAGAAGCTGTAGTTGCACAAACACAGGGTTTGATTCTGTCTTCAATGATCTGAGTATTGTTTACATTAATGTTTATTTTTAATATTGAATTAGGTATTATTTATCAAAATTAATGAGATTTTGGGGTGCTCCATCACATCGCTTCTTGGGGTAACACCTCACTTGCCTCTCCCTAGGACCCAGAGAATGCTGGATCTTTGGAGGAGCCCTGCTTTGCTCTAACTCTTGCATCTGCTATGCTCATGCACTCATGGGATGTTCTTTGGAGGACCTTAGAATTGGCCAAGTTCAATGCCTTCATGTCAGAGCACCATGTATGGTAAGACAGACACAGTTTTGAACCATGGATCTCCTATGAAACCTTGAGGGAAGTCACTCCACTTATTTGAGATTCTGTTTTCTTATCTGTAAACAGGTCCAACACTGATGTCTACTGCTGTGACAGTCAGGTAGTACGATTTTCAGACCATGAAAATAATCCAGGCAAGAGTCTAAATGCCTCCATTGCTCTGCTTGAATTTGGAAGAAAAAGTGAGTGAGGAGGATGAGCCAGAGGTGTTGAGACTCAGTGCCTCCCCCTGGGTCTGTGAGCTCTGGCTTTGAAGACTCATAGCTCTGGGTCGGAAACTGGCTTACTCCCATGTTCTTGCTGTGACACCTTAGACAACCTCTCTGAGCTTCACTACTGGAGTTTCCAGAGAAAACAGCAATGTCTACCACATTAAATATAGAGGAGTAAGCACATTCAAAGCACATGTGCCCAGCAGTTGTTACTGTACAAGTATTCAATGAATATCAAGATAAACATAATAAATATTATTAAAGGGGAAGAAACTGAGGCAAGGAGAAAAACATACCCACGAACACACAGCACATTGACAACAGGACCAACACTTGAATGTAGGTCCTTAGGCTGACTCTGGTGAACTTGTCTGCATTGGGCTCCTTCCCTCCTGAGGCCAAAATGAAGACCTAAAGATTGTGTGAATCTCAGCCACAAGAAAATTAGAGCCCAGCTCCTAAATTGGTGGTACCAGGTGATGCCAGTTAACCTCAGTTCAAGGCCTGGCTTCTTGTCCTTCCTCCCATCAGGAGAGCCACCCAGCCAGTCAAGACTGGTTTCCTAGCCTGGAGTAAGGCTTCCAGTTGCAACCAGCATGGGGAGGCTGCTGTGTGGTCCTGTCTGCGCAGGCAAGTGGGCTTGAGTCTGGCCCGAGGCTGGTTATAAACTGCCTCTTACCAGGGCCTTTACAGCAGACTCCTGCATTTCCCAGAATAATCTCGCTCATTATGATGCCGGCAGACTTTTCAAGCCAGCTCATTTTTCTTCCCTTTGTCTCAAATTCCAATACCCTGCCCTTTTCACAAGATTTCCAAGAGAACAGTTCACAGCGCCCATTTCATGGGGGGCGAGGGGGGGGTGGTTATCCCCAGAGGGTGAGCAGTATCTCAGCCTTCGTTTAAAAAAAGAAAAAAAAAAAAAAAAGATGAAGGTAAGAGGCTTGTCTGCTAAATCTCCCCATTTTGAAATCAAATGATGTTTGAAATTCAGGACAAATTCTCAGCTCTCTTGCTGACAAATTCCACACCGGCACAGAGGAGAGGCAGAAGGAGGTGAGAGCAGCAGCGACGTGGGTGGTGGCTAAGCTCTTCATTACAGGCCCATCAAGTGCACACCTACTGTGTACTGGATTCTGCACTAGATTTCATGGATGCCATAACAAGTAAAGCTGATGCCGTCACTGTGCTGGAACTTAAAGAGCAGAGAAGAGAGAAAAAGAGAGGGAGAGAGACACGACCAAATAGCCACCTACGTTCCTGAATATAACCAAGGCACCTGCCTTGAGGGAAAGAACGTGGGACCACGCAGCGTATAACTAGAACCTGACCCAGTCAGGGGTCAGAGGAGACTCCCCAAGGAGGTGACATTAATTCCAGGACTGAAATATAGCCAACAGGAATCAACAAAGTGCGGAGAGAAGAAAAGACTTCTAGGAAGAAGGACAGTCTGAGCAAAGTCCCTGGGGCCAAGAGGTATCAACAATGACTAAAGAATTGAAAGGATACCAGTGTTCCCAATCCTAAGGAAGGGGCAAGTGGTTTGGGGCCAAGGATGGGGAATGAGCCTGATAATGCAGGCAGCGGGAGAGATCAAGCAGGATCCTGTAGCCACTAAAAGCCTGGGACCTTACCCTTGGAACAAGAGGGAAACATTCAGGAGTTGAAAGCAAAGAAATGACATTGCAAAAGCTACTCTGGTCACTGAGTAGAGAACAGGCTCTGTCAAAGCAGGAGAAGAAACAGGGAACCAGATGAGCAAGGATGGCCATGGGGACTCCAGTGGAGGTTGGTGGTGACACAAATAAGAAGGAGCAGGTTGTAAGCATTGTCCTTAATGAGTCTTCAGGAGGCATCCAAAGCAGACACAAACTCTCCCCTCCCTGTAGCCACACATGTTCCTGTCCCCAATCACAGTGACACTAGACTTGGTCACCAGACTCTCTTTGGCCAATAGGAGAATAGCAGACACAATGCAGGGACTCCATTGACATTTGCACATTGGCCTTGCTCTTTCTTGCTTTCCAGTGAGATCACTACATGAAGAAGCTCAGGCTAGCCTGCTGGAGGATGAGAGGCACAGGACCCAGTTCCCCTGACACCTCTGCCAACATCCTGGGAACTGTCAGACATGGATGATGACACACTGAGTCATGTAGTGCCGGCGGATTGAAGATGTAAAAGGAACCCAGCAGAGATCCTGGATCACAACTGCCCCATTAAACCACAGAATTGCGAACTCAATAAATGGGTGTTGAATCATCAAATTTCGGGGTGGTTTGGCTGATAAATGCCCATTTATGTCAATTTTATCTCAATAGATGGATTTGTTGATGGGAAGGACCTTATCCATCTTGTTTATCACCACTGTATCCCCAGTGTCTGGAACAGTACCAGACATTCAATGGACTTATGTTGAATATGTGGATAAATAATTGAATGAATGACAATTATCTACTGGTTTCTCTAGTGGGACTTGCTGCACCCGCCCCAGGACATTTCTCCCCCTCTGTTGTGAGGTGATATTTCTGGATAGAAACTAAATTTATAATCAGCCCTTATAGATAGATGGTTTTCATGTGTTAAGTTGGTACAGTATTAAACACTGAGGACCAAAGCAGGAAAACCATACTCACTGGGTGGAAAGATCTGGCAGACAAGATGAACACAGACAACAGCATCTTCGTTTATTGGGCTTTTACTATTTTGTGGGCACTGAAATACAATCAGCATCCCCTTTATATGGATGGAAAAACTGAGGCATGGAGAAGCTAAGCGACTTGACCAAGGAAAGAGTCAGAATGAAGCCCAGCTTTGCCTCTAACAGTAGTGCTGGTGCACCGCGCTGGGCAGAGGGGGCATTCATTCTGCCGGGAGAAGGAGAGCTGGAAGAGCAAAGGGTCAGCACAGCTTTCACAGAGATGCCGGTTCCGGATGGAAGAGCAAGGAGTCCCCTTGTGAAGAGGGCAGGCACTCCAGGTGGAGATGGACAGGAAGAGGGCGTGGGGATGCCAGAAGGCCTGCGTGGAGAGAGAGGAGCCACTGAAGGCTGCAAGGGGAGCGCGTGCCACCCCTCTGCCACCCTCCTGCAGTGCCAAGCTGGCCCTGACGGAACAGTGCCACCTTAGGGGGAAGGGCCTAGATTCTGATCCCTGGCTATACAGTTTTGGACACTCCAAGTTTCCTCTTCTATAAACTGCAAATAAAGTTCCACATCAAAGGAATTTCTCTTTGTTGAGGAACTATCATACACGAGGGGTAGTTATCTGGGGATTTAGTGTGAGCTAATGCACGTAACATGATTAGCATAGAGCCCGGTGCATAGTGAGCACCCAACACAACTGTTCCTGGCTCTTTCTGGTGTCATTTCCTTTGGTTTCCAGAGTGACCCTCTGTGTGATGGAATCAACAGTACCCCTGTTCTTCCACTCCCTTGCTGTGTCACTTTGAACAAATAATTTAACTATTGCAGGTCTCCAGTTTCCTTGTCTCTAAACTGGGAATATTGTCTTATTTGGTCATTGTTAGAGCCAAAAGATACGATGCTTATAAAATGTTCAACTCCTAGGACAACCACCTCCTGTGCCTCTCCTACAAGTCAGCTATCACTAGACACCCATTCTACAGGTAAGTAAGTAAAGGCTCAGCTTGGCGATGGCATGCTCTCCAGGGAGCACATCTCATAAGCAAGGAGGCTGGGAATAACTTGGGAAGTTTTAGTTCCCTGCCCTGTGCTAATCGATGCTGCAGAGGCCTCCCAAGCACCTTTCACCAGCAAAACTGATAAGAGCAGTATTGCTTCTGACCCAAGTCATTGTAAAACTCTAGAATAAAGAATGGCTTTTCCGGAAAAACTTTTAGGTCCCCAGAGAGGTCGGAATTAATATATGTTCCTGATATACAAGCATACCACATTTCCAAGTTGGTTTTACGAGGGGAAGCTCTAAACTTGTATGATTTGAAGGTGGTAAATGGTAACGACAGGCATTAAACTTTGTGGGGGAGTGACTGCCTCAAATCCCCTCTGGAATGAGGCAAGGTGTAAATAAATGAATACCTGAGGAAGGGCGGAAGTGCGGGAGGAGGGGCAGCTCTGGCCTGGGAGCAGAGCATGGTCCCCATTCCAGTGCTATCACTGCTGTGGCTTAGGTGTGAGGTGTCCCCCAAAAGCTGCTGTGCGAGACAATGCAAGAAAGTTCAGAGCTGCTATAATTGCATTATGGGAGTCTTAACCTACTCGGTGTGTTAATCCACTGACAGAGACTAACTGGGCAGTAGCTGTAGGCAGGTAGGGTGTGGCTGCGGGAGGTAGGTCACTAGGGGTGTGCCTTTAGAATTTATATTGTGCCTCTGGTGAACAGAACTCTCTCTGCTTCCCAGTTGCCATGCTCTGAGCTGCTTGCCTCCTCTACACCCTTCTGCCATGATTTTCTGCTTCTCCTTGGACCCAGAACAACGGAATTGGCCATCTATGGATTGAACCTCTGAAACCAGGAGTTCAAGTAAACCTTTCCTCCTCTAAAAGTGTTCTTGTCAGGTCTTTCGGCCACAGCTACACAAAGCTGACTAAAGCAGTCACTGATCCACTGTGCTATTGGAGCAAGACTCTGGTCCCTGCCTGCAGCCTTATTTCCCAGTTAGTCCAGGGACCTATAATGTATGATCCAAGCCAGGACACTTTGGAGAGAGAACAAGCACAGTGTTATTACTTACACTAGTCCTACACCTGAAAGCTCCGTCTGGGAATTCTGAGACATGGCCACCCTACGTTATCAACAAGATGCTGAAATCACACCATTGTTTGTAGGGGTCTTTCTGACTGTGACATTTAATGACAAAGTCTGTCAATGAAAACTGATCCTGATCAGGTACTGGAGATGGCCTTGAGTTCCAGGATCCCCAGAAGAACACAGTGAATAAAATGCAGAAGGCCAGAGAGAAAGCTGGGCTGTATCTGTTGGGAATATTCAGAACCATATAAAGAAGCAGAATCCAAGAGAGGAAGGGACATTATAGGATTGCTCCCTGCATATCCTTGATGCTTCATGAGCTGACCATTGGGCCCAACCTACCTTTTGTCCCATGAGTCAAACAGACAGAACAGAAGCAGAACCTTGCCTGCACCGGAACAGGAGCCCACTGCCTTGTTCTCCCACCATCCACATCTGAAGTATCCTCAGCCAACCTCCTCATCTTAGGTGTCCTGCACTGATCTTCCAGACTTTCCTTGGTCCACTGGTGTACCGAGCATGACTTGGATCCCAGTCCTCAGCTACCCAGCTTGGCAGTCGGCACAGGCCAAGTTGAAGAGATAATGACTCAGCTGTCTGCTTGGCTCTTAAGATCTAGTTGCAGGGAAAATCCTGGAAAGAGCTATTTCCAAACACACCTACCATCTGTTTGACTTGAACGTGAGCTGCTTGCTGAGCAGTCAGTGACTCTACCTGGTGATGACTCTGATTATCTGGTGATGACCAAGCTGGAACTTGGTCACCTTGGAGATCCCTTCTTTTTTTTTTTTTTTTTTTTAATTTTTTTTTTATTGTAAACAAATGGGATACATGTTGCTTCTCTGTTTGTACATGGGTTAAAGGCATACCATTTGTATAATCATAAATTTACATATGGTAATGTTGTTTGATTCATTCTATTATTTTTTCCCTTACCCCCATCCCTCCCACCCCTCTTTTCCCTCTATACAGTCCTTCCTTCCTCCATTCTTGCCCCCCTCCCTAACCCTAACCCTAACCCTAACACTAACCCCTCCCACCACCCCCCCTTATGTGTCCTCATCCGCTTATCAGCGAGATCATTCGTCCTTTAGTTTTTTGAGACTGGCTTATCTCACTTAGCATGATATTTGGAGATCCCTTCTTGGGGATGTTTCTCCTCTTTAACTGTGGTATAAGAATCCCCTTGAACTTGACACTAACTCAGACGAGTGAGGAGCTCTCAACCAGAAACACTTCATCTCTTGCCATGCTTCTGCTCTGCAATTTGTTGGAATCATTCTTTAATATAGCTGCATTTCTACCCCACATCAGAGATGATTGAAGACGGGGGAAAATACTCCTTTGAGAAGTGGGGTTTTCAGTCAAGCGAACAGAAATTTGAAGGGTGATTTGGTTAGAGTAGTGGCTTGGTCTAGAGATTGGAGCAATGAATTCCAAGGCAGGGCCCCAGGTTCCATGTGATGCAGCATAAGGCACCAAGCCTCTCCTCATCCATCTCACTAGACTTCTGGGTGGCTCAATAGGATAATGGACATGAAGTGCTCAGAAACTCCAAAGTGCTGGTTCATATGTAAATGATGAGTATCTTTTAGGATGTGAAGTGTTTTTAAAGAGAAGGTTGCCACTGATCAATTATTCTCTTTGCTTATGCAGGACTGACAAGGCTCCTAAATTCCACATCCTGCATACGTTGACAGTTTTAGATTGCATTTCTTTATGAGATGGAAAAATCCTGCAGAAATTCTGCCTCCCCAGAAAGGAGCACCGGATCCCTTGGGGTCAGGGGCTGGTGAAGGCTGGAACATCAACTGGGGGCCCCGTGTGGAAAGAAGAGTCGAGATTTTATTGAGTTTCAGAGTACAGAGCTGCCATTCATTTGCCCTTGTGACATGAGCGGAAAGTCTTTTGTAGGAAGAGATGCCTTTTGTTTTTCTTCTACTCACTTTCCTTAACTAAAAGGGGCTGATGGTTAGCTCTCTGCCCTCACTCCTTGAGGGCAGAAACAGTGCCCTGTTCACCTCTTTATACAGTTAGTAAATAGTTGACTAATAAATGCTCTATTAACTAGACACCATTCTAATCGTGTGAAGAATTCATGAACACATTCAGTCATGAGTGACATGAGCTTGCGAAGAGAAGTTATGTTCTCCCTGTCAAAGTTGGGATATTTGTCCTGTTCCCGCCCATCTGCCACTGATCAACACCATCACTCTTTTCTCTCCCGCCTTTGGGCTGCATGTCCTTGGACAAGTCACTTTGCCTCTCTGAATCTAGCTACCTCTCTGGTTAAATAGAGATCCTAATTCCTGGGGTGGGGGTTGCTGCTGTGAAGAACGAATGAGATCATGCCCGAGAGGAGTCCAGCCTCATGCCTGGCACGTTTTAAAGGCATTCGTTTTGTCCATCCGCAGCTGCTGGAAGGGGAGTTTGGGGATGAGGTGAGATAATGTATACACAGCACTTCACTCTGTGTCTGGCACCTAATGAGCACTCTGCGAGTGGTGGCTTTATTAGTGGAAATAAAGACATGCACATAAAAAAAAATAAAAATGAGAAGTAGAAATGAGTGAAGCAGAAGAGGAGGAGAGCTCTGTACATCAAAGGAGCAAGAGATAGTTGCTTCCAGCAGGGAAAACAGGGCCAGTTTCACCAACTTCCCTAAGTGATGATAATCACTTAGAGGGCTTGTTAAATGTGAGCTCACCAAACATCCTACCTCCAATCTCTAGAAAAGGGGCGGGAAAGGACTGAAGAGCTATATATTTAACAAGCACCCCAGTGTTTGGATCATGAAGGAAACCTGGAAATCTCTGGAGTAAATTCCCTTCTAGCTGGGATTTGCCCTCCAGGTGACGATCATGAAAGTGATGTCCAACTTTGAGAACCAAGCCTTGCGTTCACACTTCATATCAATCGTCTGAACGTTCCCATGAGATAGCTATCGCTAGATCCATTTTTCAGATGAAGAAACTGAGGTTCAGAGTGTTGAAAGGGTCAGAGCCGGATTCAAACCTACTCCTGTCAATCCTCAAGGCCTGTGAGCCGTCCATGGAGTGACACTCTGCAGACGTTAGTATGTGAGCTGTGTGCCGAAAGTACACTCCAGTTGCTGAGTAACCTGAGGAAAGCCTGGGGAGGGAGAGGCTGGGACTAAGAAAAGCAGCCACCTTGGCAGTGTGATTGTAGTGGTAGCTGGAGCAAAGTAGGCGGGAGAGAGGTAGGACACGTCGGGTCAACCTGTTTGGGTTGGGACTCAAGTTAAGCTACTAGGACAAAGAGACTTCCAAAATGCAGGGGCCTAAATAGTGGAGTCTGCGTCCTCCTCACAAGCGTGATCCCTGATGAGGGTCCCAGGGCCTCGGGGGTGGATGCAGTCACCTCTGCTCCTGGTCGCCCGCTCTACTGTCCACGACACAGAGCTTCCTTCTCTAGTCCGAGGCAGCTGTTCCAGAAGTCGCCATTTCTGAGACAGAGTGAGATGGGGACACGAGTCCAGAGCAGGCAGGTTTGCCTTTCAGAAGATGACCTGGTGCTTCCAGAGACGGGAATGGCCTCGCCTCACTCCCGCCGACTCTCTGTGGCCCTGAACCCGTCACGTGGCATCACCTGGGCTGCAAGAGAAACTGGGAAATGTGCTCAACCACACTTGGCAGGAGGGAAGGTGCATCACCAGGAAGGAGGAGGGGCGGACCCCACGGACCTCCGTCACAGGCCCTGTGGCTTAGGACGTGCCAGGGGCAGTTACACGGCGTTTAGTCTCAGTTAATCCTCAAGACCAACGTGAGTACCAGGACTAAAGAACTGCTGAAAGGGTAAGTCTGCAAAGCACAGACAGTAAGTACTGAGGGGCTGGCACAAGAAGGTCGGGTGGTGTCACTGTTCACCTAGTCAGGGGCACAGAGCAGCAGCAGCAGCGAGACGGAGGCCCAGGCCCATGAGGCCCACGCTGGGCCTTCAGTCACAGACCTCCTTGTCTTTTTGTGAAGTGAGGGTGTTGGCGGGGTTGGTGTCCCAGGATCCCCCAGTCTGCTATTCTAAGTCATTGCCAGACGTCCTCCCGTGAGCCTCCCAAGCACAGAAGACACTAGAAGATAGGTAAGTAGAGGGACGAGGGGAGGCCACCCGGGACAGGCACAGAATAAGAAGAGCCTGGAGGTGGCTTTCTCTAACTCCGTCTGCAAGGTGTCATTGTCCCACTGAAGATGGAAATCTGGGAATCGTCCTCCCTATCTCCCCTCCTTTCCCACCACCTTGACCTCCTGAAGAGATGCCGAATCCATCACTTCTCTCTAGCTCCAACACCATGGCCGCAGGTGGAACCACCTGTCTCTCACCCGGACTACTGCAGTCACCTCCCGGCTGATTTCCAACTTCCAGACTTATCCGGCTCCAACCCAAAATCAGCAGCAAAAGAGATTCCGGTATAAGGCAAATAGAAGCTTGCCACTGCTCTGTTAAAACCCTTCAAATGTGTCTGAAACGCACGAGGAGCCCTATCTGCCCTGGTCCCACCCACATCTCTAGACACATCCCATGCGGTTTCTCAGTTCCATCACTGGATCCAACCACCCTGACCTCACATGGAAAAGCAAGTCACGTTCCCTCTCATTGCCAGGAGACCTTACTACTGTTATTTTCTTTGCGTAGAATTTTCCCCACTCCTTCACCAACCCACCTTCACGTCTCAGTCCTACAGCTGGCGCTTCAGGGAAACCTTCTCCAATCCCAACCCCTAGTCCACAGCCCCTCCCGTCTTAAATCCTACCAATGTGTGGATTTATTTGTGTTATTGTATGATTGATGTCTATCAGACGCTAAACATCTCAAGCTTGAAAAGTACAGGAACCTTGTTTATCTTATTCGTCATTGTCTTTCCAGCGAATGGAGGTTGAATGAAAGAATTCATAAGTAAATATCATTCTTCATCATATATCATACGCAATCCCAAAGGCCCTCTCCTGTCCTCCAAAGTCCTGCTCAGCCTGGCTCCAATTGTAGCCCTTGAAATGTGGTCCTGGACATCTACATCACGACCCAGATCCTCTCACGTTGTCCTCACAATGATTGATTGAGGTAAGCATTATCCCCATTGTGCAGATACAGAGACTGAGACACAGGGAAAGCTAATGATGTTCCCTAGATCCATACCATAAATAGTATGGTGACTATTTGGAATATTACTCAATATTAATTTATTTAGATTTTCTAATATTTGGGGTTTTCCGAGGTGGTCTTATGGTAGTTGAAATTTGAGACAATGGGTATCTCCCTATGTACAAGGGTTTCTAAGACATTGGAATTCAGCCTGAAAGGACCAATGACAAAGACATGAGTTGTGGAATCAGCAACAAGAAAGTGGAAAAGATAAGAATTAAGAGTCATTATCCCACTCCTCAGTTTATACTCAAAGGACTTAAAACAGCCAGAACAATGTTTATTGCAGCTCACTTAAAAATAGCTAAACTATGGAACCAACCTTTGTGCCCTTCAACAAATGAATGGATAAAGAAAAGGTGGTATATATACATACACACACACACACACACACACATACACACACACACATATATGATGAAATATTACTCAGTTTTAAAGAAGAGTGAAATTATGCATTTGTTGGTAAATGGATGGAGTTGGAGAATATCATGCTAAGCAAAATAAGTCAATCCCCCAAAACCAAAAGCCAAATGTTTTCTCTGATATGCAGAGGTTAATTCACAATAAGGGATGGGGGACAGGGAAGAATAGAGTTACTTTATTTTAGGTAGAGGGGAATGAAGGGGGGGTAAGGGGTATGGGGTAGGAAGGAACAATAGTAGAGTGAAACAGACATGATTACCTCATGTTACATGTGTGACTTTATGACCCATGTGATCCTGCAATATGTACTATCAGAAAAATGAGAATTATACTCCATTTTTGTCTGATCTATCAAAATGCATAAATGTATTCTACTGTCACTTACAATGAATTAGAACAAATAAAAAGTTTTAAAAAGAGTCACAGTGAGCAATCTACTTATGATGCTGAGATTCCCACGTCTGAACTCTTGAGTCCTCTGCTGGGGTGGAGAAGTTTTTCCTTTGAGGGGCAAAAGCCTCTGGAGTTGAACCATGTCTGTTTGCCAGTATTATACTGCCTTCCACTGACATCACATGAACACTCACACGCACACACACTCACACACACGCACACACACATACACACACACTCGCACACACACGCACACACTCACCCACACCCACACACACTCACAGACACACTCTCACACACACACTCGCACACAATCACGCACACACTCACACACACACTCAGACACACACACACACTCACCCACATACACACACTCACACACACACACTACACACATACACGATCTGAATTTGTTCCCACGGCACTGCTGCCCACACATTCTTGCCAAAGCACACGAGTTCTCCCTTCCGGCCAGACTGGTGCAGGGGATGACGGAGAGCGCAGGGCGTTTGCACCCAAGGTACGCTGGGATAAGATCTAATGTTATCAAAGCAAGAATCGAGGTTGCTAAATCTCTGGATTGCACAGTAATTTAAACACAAGGTTTGTTGTGACAAAATATAGCATGATATATCAAAGTTGGTGGGAGGATTTTGTAAATGAAGGAGAAGGGAAGCTGGTAAATCAGAAAAAGCAAGGCGAATGGAATTTGAAACTCTCTGGTGGCTGCAGGGTAGAAAGAGCCCCAGGAAGCCCGGCTGGCTGCAAGGGAACCAGCAGTATGCATTGGTTCTCTGGAAGCCTCCTGTGTACCTTGTCACTAAAATTAACCATACTGCCTGTCATGTCCTGGCCTATCACCACAGGCAGGTAAATGTGCACCTCTAATGTGCAAATTTGACTGTGACACATCACCCTCAACTAAAAGGAGCCAGGCAGCTTCATCGAAGACAGCTTGTGCTCAGTCTTGGGGTACACAAGGTCAGGTTGGGCCTGGGCCATTCTGTCATTGTCAAGAAATGAGGGGCCAGGAACAACATTCTAGGAAACAAAGATGACCGAAGAAAGGCCAACCCAGAGGAACAACCCAAACTGGAACAAGGCACAACATAAACCAAGAGTTTGGTGGAATGGACATGGAACCAAGAGCTGCAGGCCCACGTGGATGGTATTGATGTTGACTGACATTTACGTGTTGCACACTTTACGAACATTAACTCATTTAAGGCCATGCAACACCCGCATGAAGTCGATGCCCGGGGATGCAGAAAAGTGAAGTAACCTGCTCCAAGTGACCTTGAGGGCCAGAGGGAGGATTTGAACCCCAAAATCCAGATACTCTAAACTCCCTATTCTCAATCACCAACCATGCTGCAGTGCAAACTAGACAGAGCACCAAAGCAATGTCCAGAGGGAGCCCCATGCCCACAGGGACCGCCAACATTCGTCGTAGAAACCCCATGTTACCAACTGCAGGGAGTGGAGAAGGGGGACAATGGTATGACTAGAGAGAAATCTGCCACCTGGGGTTCTTGTTGACTTGTTCATAACCTTAGAGAAAAGTAAGGCCTGTGGATGAAGGAGGAGGGGATTGAGGAGGTTGGGGGGTGGCGAGCACAGCCCAAGGGGGCCTGTGTGTTAAGGAAGGGCAGCGATGCCCAGGTGAGTCCAGAGCATTGCCAGTCCCTGCCCCTGAGTCACAGCAGAGAAGGTGCCAGCATAACAGGACTTTTCTTAGGATCATCCTGGGTTCTGGCTTCAAGCTGGCTTCACTTGCTAACTCCACAGAACCTTCAGGCCAGCTTTGCTGGTGAGGGTGGAACAACCCAGCTCTCTACACCCCGGAGAAATGGGTTTGAATCCTGGCTCCCAATCTCACTGATGCGTGAGGTCTTGGACAAGTCTCTCAACCAAACTGCACCTCGATTTCCTGTAAAATGGAGACAACCACAGGACCCACAAGAAAGGATGGTTAGGAGGATTAAATAAGATGGTACAGGCAAATCACTTGACACAGATTCTGAAACTTAATAAAGATTCAATAAAAATGATGAAATAAGCTACAGCCCTTCTCCGTGGACAAGCCCGGCTATATAGTGAGTCATGCTGTGTAGAAGTTCCTGGGAGAAAAGGCAAGGGAAGGGGTCAAAATGAAAATCGATGCTTCTGTGGGGTTATCCCAGGCCTGTGCATCTCTTTTTCAAGAAGACAATGGGGTCAAATCTACGATCCATTCTTGGATTCTATCCTGTAGTTCATTCGATTTAATCCTTTGAGCTAGGTTCACACCCATTTTACTGATGAGGAACTGAGGTTCCAAAATGGGAAACAGCACATCCCAGGTCACACAGTAGGTCAGTGTCACATTAGGGCCATAACCCAGGTCTCCTGTGACTGAGGCCAGCAGCATCTCTAGAGCATGTTAGGGGCCTGGTCTGCCCCACCTCCTGCCCGCCTCCAGCAGAGAGAAATGAGCAGAGGGAAGCATCCCACCTCAGCGTGCTGACTTCTTGCCTTTACTGAAGAAAAAACAAGATCGAAAAGGAGAAAGAGGGTGATGTGACAGTTTCATTTTCTGTACATAAATATTTTTTAATCTGACTGCAACAAAGTAGTGTTTGTACCTTATGCTGATTGGTTGTTGTAATTGTTGATATTGGACCAGAGGTCTGGGAGTTAGTTCTAAAAGCTGATGAACACACACGTGTGTGGTATCGGTCTTGTGCGTGTCTCGGAAGGCTGTGTATCTGACAGGTATGTGTACATGTGTGTGCTGTGCCTTATTGTGGTGTGTGTTTTAATGGAATATGTGCATGTGTGTTATGGTTTAGATGTTAGGCATCCCCCCAAAACTCATGTGTGATACAACACAAGAAGGTTTAGAGGCGAAATGATTGGGTTATAAAAGTCTTCACCCAATCAATGAATTAATCTGAAGGGATTAACTGAGTGGTCGCTGTAGGCTGGTAGGGTGTGGACACTGGGCGCGTGCCACTGGGTAAGTATTTGCATCTTGAGAGTGGAGTCTCTCCCTGCTCCCTGCCATGAGGTCTTCAGCGGCTTCCCTCCAACACACTCTTCTGCCATGAGTTCAGCGCCACCGCAAGTACCAAGGAATGAAGCAGCAGTCTCTGGCCTGAGATCTCTGAAACCATGAGCCCCCAAATAAACTGTTTCTCCTTAAAATTGTTCTTGTCAGGTAGGTCTTTTAGCAATGAAAAAGCTGACTAAAACAATGTGTGTGTGTGTTTGTGTGTGTGTGTGTGTGTGTGTGTGTTAGCATGTTGCGCCTGTGTTTCTATCTGGGTCAGATGAACCTGCTACCTGTCTGCAGTTCTGAGCTATGTGTTCGTGTGTGTCTGGGTTCGTCTGTGGTTTGTGGTTATTTGTGCATGTAGTGTTTGCATAGGGTTAGTCAACGTGAGTGGCTTGGGTGTGTCTTTGTGTGTTACCTGTATCCAACTATTGTTCCAGTTGCTTGTGTGTGCTGTGGTCTACATGCCTTCGCCATGCAGACGTGTCTGGTGTTGAAGGAGTGGGATGTCTAGGCTGCTGTGTGCTGTGTGAGTGTGTGAGTGTGTATGGTGGTGTGTGACTTTGCATGCAGCCTGCATCCTATAGTTTAAAATGCAAAGTGTCTGGTGCATTCCTGTCAATTTATAGGCTGTGTTGTGCCTGTGTGTGTGTGTGTGTGTGTGTGTGTTTGTTGTGTATCTGAGTGTCTTTGTTGCATGTGTGCCTGTGTGTGTGTGTGTGTGTGTTTGTGTGTGTGTGTGTGCACATATATGCCTGACACAGATTCTTCCCCAGGCCCTGCCTCTGCGGGAATGATGCCCTCCCCCCTCCCGGGCTCCCTTTCTCGGCCCCCATCTTGATGTTGGCGTCGGGTAGTTATTAGCTGGTCAGACATTTTTATCTGCTCAAAATATCCTATCGCTCATATCCAGCTCAGTAATCACAGGAATGGGCCTCAGAGACGTCCTTTATGCCGCAGCCTCCGCAGACCGGGAGATCTCATGTCCCTTTTACCTATTAGTCACTGAAAATAAAGACTCACAAGCAAAATAGCTGCTGTCTGAGTCCGGCTTAACTATTTCTGAACCAGTCTGAAGTTTTCTCCACTGAAGGTATAAATACTGCACAAATGGTTGGAATGCCTGGGGCCGGGAGCTGCGAATACCTGGGCCCCCAGCTTCTGACGACAATAAAATGAGATAATTAGGCCCAACTGCTGCTTCTCGAAGGGAATGCTGTCGGCATTTTCTGGGGAAGGATGATCGGCTCTGCTCTGCTCTGCTCTGCTCCTTGTAGGTGTTTAGCTGCTCAGCCCCACCCGCCTGGCGCCCGGTGGGTGCCCTGAGTGCCTGAGATCGTGATGACTGCAGGATGTCCCCACAAGAAGTGGGAATAGCACTCTTGTGAGTCACCGAGCTAAACAAACCATGGAAGTATGAAACCTCTGGGTTAGAAGGAATTTAAATGACAGGTTTCAGGAATCATCCTTCTAGAACGTTCTGCCACGTTTAATTTATTCACCCATCTATCCATCCATCTATTCATTCTCTTTCTTTCATTTGTTCTACAAACAAATATTTATGGAGAAACTACTCTGTGCCCCACGCTTGTCTAGCACTGGGGATGGAATAGGAGAGGATACCCAGCCCCTGTTTGCAAGGACCTTGTATTCTAGAAGGTAGAAGGGTCAGTACCATGCAGACAAGCAAACAAGCAAGAAGATTCAGGAGTGGAAAGACATATGCAGGCAGGCAGACAAAACCCTTTGGTAGTGTGGAGGGACGAGGTTTGGTTACTGTTTTAGTCAGTATTTTGCTGCTGTGACTAACTGGTCTGACCAGCACAATTACAGAGGAGGAAAGTTTTATTTGAGGGCTCATGGTTTCAGAGGTCTCAGTCCATAGAAGGCCAGCTCCATTCCTTGGGGCTCTAGGTGAGGCAGGACATCATGGTGGAAGAGTATGGCAGAGGGAAGCAGCTTGCCTCATCGGGAAGCCGACAGAAAGTGTCCACTCTCCAGACACAAAATATATAACCCAAAGCCATGCCCCAATTCCAATCTCCTCCAACCACATCCTACCACTTCAATTAATCCCATCAGGGTGAATTCACCAATTGGGTTAAGACTCACACAACCCAATCGTTTCTCCTCTGAACCCTCTTGCATGGTCCCACATGTGAGCTTTTGGGGGACACCTCACCTCCAAACCATAACAGTCAGTGTGAGGGAGGGAGGGAAGGAGCAGGTCTGAAGGATGGAACCTGGAAACGGAGGCCTCGGTACCAGCCCAGACATGCAGGGATAGAGTGGAAGCCTTTCTGTGCCAGGCAGAAGATTTTGTGTGCTCCAGGAACAGGAAGTCAGCAGGGAAGGGTAAGGGGAGTGGAGGTGCCTGCTAGGGGAGGCGAAGTTAGATGACTAGGGCCTCTGGGTTGTGGCTAAAGTCTGGGTTTTATTCTAAGGGCAAGGGGAAGCCATTGTAGGATTTTTAAGAAGTAGGCCATGCATAGACTAGATTACTGGGGTTAGGACAGAAGCCAAACCAGACTCTGCTTCCTTGAGGCAGTGGGAAGTGATGAGCAGCCATCCGGTAGGGTAGTGAGCGTGCAGGAGAGTCCCTGAAGAAGTCCTTGAGTCGCATGATGCTGAGTCCCACCCAACAGCACAGAAGCTCCTGTTTGCACCAATGGCATTTTCCCAGGTGACAAGAGACCCTGCTGACTCAGGGACACACTTGAAAACACTGCTGCATAGAAGAGATAGAGAGCAAAGATGAGGAAAGAGGCGTGCAGGAGAACTGGGTCAACTCGTTCCATCAAGAGAAAGAAAACAATAACGACAGTAGGAATAAGAACTCACGGAGCACCAAGCCCGCAACACGTTCTGCACACATCTTCCGAACCAACTATGTTCTGGAAGACATGCTGCTGTTATTCCCATCTTGCGCAAGGGGAAATTAAGGTTTGAGAGGGTTGGGTAGTCTTATCCAAGCTCACATAGCCAGCAGCCCGGTTTCCAGCTAAGCCCTCTGAATCCAGAGTCTGCACGTTGCATTGAGTCTATACATCCTGTTGCCAAACACCCTGGAACTTTGAATTCTGAGTCACTCTCTGGTTCTGGCCTCCGTGAGTCCCAGTTTTTCCATTCTCGAATCCCCTAGTAGGGAACAGGGAGAATTGGCCCACCCTCATTGGACCACATTCATCCAGATGATAAACTGCTCTGCCTCGAGTTAGGCTGAGGGTCTCTCTCTGTTTCTTGTCTCCTGCGGAGTAAACCAGAAGACAGGCAAAGCAAAGGCCAGACCAGACGGCACCTGACTGTGATCCTGGGGATGGATCCTGACGCTTCACTTCCAGCCAGGGGCAGAAAAGGAAGCAAGATTCACTCTCTCCCTCCCTCCCTCTCGCTCTCTCGCTCTCTCTCTCTCTCTTTCACACACACACACACACACACACACACACACACACACACACACACACCCTCCTCATGCAGGCACAATTTTTTATTCTATCAGTTTATCAGCATGTTGGGGATCCCTGACTGTAAATATTTACCACCAGCGTTTTTTTTTATCTACAAGGCATAAACAATTCCAGCATATTTTCAGCTTAGGGACATCTCCTGTCCCAGGCATCTCTGCCTTTTCCTCAGGAGCTGTGACGACGGAGGCACCTTTCTCTGGATTCCTTCCTGACTACAGTCCCCTGGGACCTGACTGTAACAGAAGTCAGGCCGTAAAGGTGACGGATGCTCTGGCCAGTCCAAGGGGTACCCAGGGCCTCGCCTTCCCCAAAGGGAGGCCTTCAGTCCCCTGGCCACAAACCATGGGCCTCTTGGACAGTGCTGCTCAGAGCTTTTATTGAGGTCAGATTTAAGTATAAACAAAAGAGATTGCCAAAAGATGGAAGAAGAACACGCAGAGGCTCCCAAGATGGGCTACTGTCAGGCAAAGTATAAAATTCTCTTAGGAGAAGTTCAGAAAACCACAAAAGGAAAAGAATGACCCCATTACCCAGCACCTCCCTGGGCCAGGTGTTTGGCTTGTAGCATCTCATCCTCACTACAACCCTGTAGTGAGGTGCAGTTGTTATCTCCAGTTTGTAAATAGAAAACCAAGGCCCAGAGGTTGAAGCATTTGGCTTCAAGGTCAGACAGCTGGCAAATGGCCGGGCTCGACTACTATCCAGATCTCTGCTAGCCCCAGAGCCCACGCTGCCGCTTGGCTTCCTGAGACCGAGAAAACGCATCTGGCGTGAAGGGTTGTGCTCTCACTGGTGGCTGGGCACTGGGATGTCCCCGCCTCAGACTCCCAGTTTGGTATCCATTTGAACCTTCTCTACTGCCATCCTCACCAGGGTCACTACCCTATCTTGCACGGTGACTTGTAGCCCAAAGACTAGAGCACTCACTGGCACAGGGCTGGTGAGGAAGTGGGTGATATAAATCAAGGATGGCCTTTGCTGTGAAAAAGCTTAAATGATACAAAGATCAGGAAGCACAAGGCAGCAACGTAAGCCCATGTCTTGACAACACTTGAGATTTCAATTTTAGCCTTTGTGGTGGGCGTGGGGCTAGTGTATCCTTGTGGTTTAATTTGTATTTTCCTAGTGGCTAATGAAGTTGAGCAGTTTTCCTCTATTTCTCAGCCATTGTGATATCCTCCTCTTTCATATTCAAGTCTTCTGTAATTGAGTTGTTTTCTTTCTTATCAATTCATGGTTCTTGATATATTCTTATTAAGAGTCTGTCTCGAATGTTTTCTCTGATACGCGGAAACTAATTCACAATAAGCGGGGGTGGTAGGGAAGAAAAGAGTTCCTTTATATTAGGTAAAGGGGAGGGAGGGGAGCAGAAGGGATACAGGGACAGGAAGGATAATAGAGTGAAGCAGACATGATTACCTCATGTACATGTGTGACGGCATGACAGATGTGATCCTACAATATGTACAATCAGAAAAATGAGAAATTATACCCCATTTATGTATGAATTATCAAAATGCATAAATGCACTAATTAGAACAAATAAAATTTCAAAGAAAATTTTAAAAAAGAGTCCGTCTCATAGTGTTCAGTCTGCTATTAAAAAATCCCAATAGAATGGATACAAACAACAGAAGTTTATTGCTTACGGTTCTGGAGGATCTGAAGTCCAATGTCAAGACACCGGGGATTGGGTATCTGGTGAGGGTTCACTCTCTGCTTCAAAGATTCCACGTGGGTCTCACTGGGCTAAGAAACATCTCCGAGGCTATGTTATTTTTGGAGGCCCTGCATGGACACTATTCACATTCCTTGGCTCAGGGCTCCTTCCAGAGCCAGCAGCACTTCAAGACACTGACTCTTCCTCCCCTGCCTCATCTCTCCCTTCATGATCTGAGAAGCTTCTTCCCTTTCGAAGACCCATGACATTGGCTGAGACCCACCTAGATTACCCAGGGTAATCTCTCAAACTAAGACCTTTAATTCAGTCACATTTGCAAAATTGTCTTCAGGTTTCTGGGATCGGGCTGTGAGTATCCTTGGGGACGTTATCCTGCCTCACACAAGCTTAACAACCCACAAATTAAACTGGTCATGGACCCCATAAATGTATGGTAAATTAAACTAACCTCCATCTTTCAAATTCCTTTAAACTCCAGCTGGATAATAAATGAAGGAGCCCCAAAATAAGACAGGACCCAGAGGACAGAAGGTAAGAGATGAATGTGGGTGGAGCCCAGAATCTTGGATTCTATATATAATGATGCAACTCACTAGTTGTGTGACTTCAGGTGAACTTCTTGGCCTCTCTGAATGGAAGCCCCCCCACCTTTGCACTGAAGATTCTGGAATACACTCAACAAACGTGTACTTGGTGGGGTCTTTGGCAAAGTGAAGGACAATGCCCTATGTGAAGGCATTCGAGTGAGGTGCCTGTACTTGCCACATAAATTACTGACCACAGACCAAAAGTCCATGTGCCCCAGACCAGCAGAGCCCAGCTTCTAGCTGTGACATACGCTGGACTTCGCAGAGCTGAAGGCCCAGCTGTACATGCTGGTATTTTCCCAACTTCAGCAGCGGAAGGGGAGATATGAAGCCGATCCGGGTGCTTATGTAACAAGATGGAGAAAAGGAGGGACGGAAGACAAAAGATCAGAACCTTCGTCCCCTCCTTCCCAGACTGCAAAGGCACTGCTCAGAGGCAGTACCCAGCTGTGCCCAGTTCAGCCCGGCTGAGGCTAGAAGGAGACCCAGAGCAGCTCAGGCCTCATTTCCGAAGGGTGTTATTTCACCCCTGCTTCCCAGATAATGTAACTGAGTCACTCAATTGAGCATAAAATAGAAATTTGGCTTCTTATCTGCCTCAGACCTGACTTTACTATTTTCTTTCTGCAAAATACATTTTTCACTATCTTATCTTCTAATAAACAATCCTGGCTCGGCAGCCTTGTGGCGATGGCGCTGAATGCATTTAAGAGACATATTTTTCCTCTCTCACTCCCTGCTTAAAGTCTTCTGTTTAAAAGCCTACATTTTTTTTCCTCCCTTTTGGAAAAAAATATACATCCCATTTGTATGCCGTCTTCCTTTAAAGAGAGTACACATTTTTCATGAGTCGCCCTGATGGTTCCCTCCCTATTTTCTCTCATGCTCACTTGATCGGAATTAAAAGAAGGACTCACTTCCACAGCAATGGAGTGTCAATGGGAGGGATTTTAGGACTGGGAGCTCAGGAAGGGCACTTTTAAGAAAGGGGCAATTTCTAGAGTGGTCAGACCCCACTGGGTCCTCCAGGATTGTGTGGTGGGCAGGACAGATTGATGAAAAGCCAGCTCTGAATGTTTAATGTGGTCTCTCAAATGCAGACTGTCATCAGAGCCACCAGACAGTGAAGCTTAAGCCTCAGAGGAAAGCAGAGGCAGAGGGAAATAATGTTTATTGGAGATTTTTTTTAGAGCACCCTTCTGAAGAAACAAGTCCACTGGTAAAGGGAGAAAACACCCCCCCAGTGCAGGGGTGGAAACCGAGGCTGTTTCAATGGACATTCTGAGGATAAGATCCTGTCGGCCTCCAAACGCCACTTGAAGAATTAGAATTAAACAGACACACATATTTTATGGCATAACATTTGTAGTTTTGGAGCAACTGCTTTATTCAGAGTTTGACCATTGAGAGCGATGGCAGCAAAGGTCCGTCCTCAACTGGCCTCTATGCTATTGGCTCTCCCTCCTCCTATTTTATGCTGGGAAAGTGTATTAAGTTGTGCGTTTGGAAAATTCTCAGTTTACGAAGGCATCTGCCTCCGTTGCGTGTGCACTCTATTTTTATTGTGAGTATCACAATAAACCTCGGCCTCGGTCCCATCTGGTCTTGCTATCCGGTCACCGCATGCATGCCCTCAAGCATGTTCACGTATGTCATCGCTGCCTCCGAGAACACATAGTCCCACTCCTCTGCCACGTGTGGGCTCAGAGAGGCCTCCTGGAAGTCTCTGTGACCACCCTACCCAAGGGAGGCCCCTCCCATTCTCTCCATGTGTACTCCACCCCTTTCCTTGGTGGCATTATCACAGATTGGCACATGGATGCCTGTGCTTTTACATGTTTATCCTCTGTCCCCCCCACCCACTTATAGTTGCAGGGAGGAGTAAGGGATTAGTCCACAGAGTTTGCAACACAGCACTCCTGGGCCCTACCCGACCCAGATGGGCGCTCGCTCTGTATTTATTGAACAAATGAATGAATGAGTGAATTTGAGTCTCACAACTGTTTGACAGATATTTTTATTCCCATTTATTAATGTACAGTGAAATTAATAACAAAAGTTAACGTTTCTTGCCAGGCACAGTGGCACACAGTTGTAATCCCAGTGGCTCTGGAGGCTGAGGCAAGAGGATTGAGAGTTCAAAGCCAGCCTCAGCAATTTAGAGACCCTAACCAATTTAGTGAGACCCCGTCTCAAAATCAAATATAAAAAAAAAGGGCTGGGGATGTGACTCAGGGGTGAAGTGCCCCTGAGTTCAATCCCTGGTACCAAAAAAAGGAAAAAAGTTAACATTTCTTCATGACTTCCTGTATACCTGGCAGGATTATCAGAACTTTAACATTTTGTCTGAGGTGGATATTATTTTTATTTCCATTTTACAGATGGGGACACTGAGACTCAGAAGCACACAGCTGAGGCCAGAGCACAGGACTTCCTATTGACAAGCTCTTGCAGTTCCTGCTGAACCCCAGGGCCTCCCATCTGAGCCACTTTACAGAAAGCAGGAAAAGAACGATGGGAAAGAATGCAGGGAACCACATTTAGACCAGGTACAGGTTTGCTTTGGAAATTTTTCTGATAAGAGTTTGCAGTCTCCTCTAATATTTGCCAGTCTTGGGTCAAAGACATTTATGCAAAAGAACACAGCATATTTCCTAAGCTGGGGGCCCTTGGGACTGTCCTGGCCAGAGCCCTTCTGTAACAAGACCGTCTGTCTGCTCGCTTTGCTTTCCCCTGGGGCTTCTGCCTCCGGCTCTGCTGCTCTCTGCCCACACCTAGGCCTTTGCCAGTCGGAGAACTCCATTTCTCACTTGCAGCCTGAGAACAGGACGAGGTCAATAGGTCCTTCGGTTCCTGCAGGAAGCCAGAGAAGATTAATCTGAGGACAGAGAGATGACGCTGGGCAACAGAGGAGATTTATGAGGGAGGGAAATCCAGGCCAAGGTCCCTCGTTTTTGTTTCTTTTTATCTGTCTTTTGACTACCACAGAGCCCTGTGGTTGGAAGAAACTTCCAGAGGTCATCTAGTCCAGCCCTCCACCTCATAAAAACCCCCAGGCAAGAGCATGACCGTCTGATGCTCTTGACACTTAGGCTCTTTACAGCTCCCTCTCCTCCATGTATTGAGACCCAGATGAAGTCTGAGCATTTCAGTCTGGCATCAGAGACTGATGCATTGTTTGGCCTGCGGACTCTGCTGTTCCCTCTGCTGCAAACCCCCTTCCACTTCTCAGCCTGATGGACTCCTTCCCCATCAAGGAAGAAGGGAGCTGGCAATAGGGGCTAGCCTAGGAGGAGTGTGCGAGGAGGAGCTTTGCGAATATGATCACAAGGATATTCTAAGCTGTTACCCCCAGGCTGTAGGTAACAATACAGAGCAGAGAGCCGGGGTTCATCTATAGATTTATCTATTCATCCAATCCAGAGTTATTTGTTTTCCACCTACAGTGTTCCAAGCACTCTACTGGGAGATGAAGATGATAAGAATGGACTCAAAGGACCTGGGAGGAGGAAAAGACTCCAGAGACGAGGACAGCGAGTAGGCTGAATTGAGGTGAAGATGAGCGTTGAGCGATGGGTAGGAAGCAGCAAAACTCATGACCGGAGGCACTATGACCCCATCCTGAGTCACTGGAACCCCAAGCCCTCACCATCTCTACCCTATCCCCACCACCTCTGCAAGCCTTACTAGAACATCTGCTCCTGGCCAAAGCAGCCAGGAGCTGGGTTTGTGCTTCCAGAACACACTGAGTCTAAGTTAGACTGATATATTGTCATGTAATTCAAGGAGAAAGATGACCCCTTCTTGAGAGGTACAGGCACACAAAAAAAAGTACTTTAGGGTATTCATAAGGCAAGCTTGGCAACCCCAAAATATTCCTGGATCAATTTGAGTGAGGGAGCAGTCTTGGCCAAATTATACTGCTCTCAGAATCATTCAGGGACTCAGGAGACTTTCATGTAGTGACCTGTCCACTTTCTAGGGCCACTACATCTTCAGATGGATCCACTTCACTTCATTGCCTGATGACCATGAAGAAAGTATGACGGAGGGAGAAGAAGAGAGGGAGGAGAAGTAGAGAGGGGGAGGGAGAGGAGGGAAGGAACGAGAGAAGAGAGAAGAGACCAGGGGTGAATGAATGGTCACACAAATTTTAAGGGGCTCCATTAAAATCATCTCAGTGTACAAAACTGTGGCTTGTATTCTACTGACTAGAAATCAATCTCATGACCAAACTTGGTTCTAAAGGTCAGAACCAGAACTGGAACTCATGTCCCCAGAGCTGGTCCAGGTGCTGGTCATGCACAACATACTGGCTGACAAGGGGACTCTTCGCTTTCCCCTCTTACCCCAAACCCTTGCTTAATCATATACCTCATGCAAATGCCCCAACCAGTTCCTTTGTCCCTCACCCCAGGAATTCAAGGCTTGCCACAGGGTTGTGACATCCAGAAGGAGACATCTTGGCTCTACCTTCAAAGGGACAGAGAAAACTGGTTCTAGACTAATTTCTTCATTTTACCAATAAGGAAACTGAGGCCCAGGCAGGAAGGGGAACCAGCCAAAGGAACAGACCTGCTCACTGGATTGCAGAGACAAGTTGTCAGACTCACTGCCAGAAGCCACCTGTTAGGATGCTAATTACCCAGGGTAAATTTCTGAAAGCAAATCATCTCAAAGAGAAGATTTTCAGGCCCCCAGGAAGGGATTTTTGCAAGAAAGAAATACTAAAAGAACCTCTTGGATAATTCTGTGTGGCCCTCTCTGTTACCTCAGAGGCCCTCCCTCCTCCTTCTGCCTCTTCATTTGCTGCATAGTCAAGACCAGGCACAATTCTAATACAGCTAAAATCCAGGGAGATTTTTTTTTTTTCCATTCAAGAAAGGAACTGGAATAGAGGAAAAATGAGATTAGACCAATAAATTTGGACCTATTCTAATCTGTATTTTTAAGGGAAAATTTTTTGTTTTAACTTCTCCTCTTTTTACTTTCACCAAATTGGAAGCCAACTAGTTCTCTCTTGGGCCTCTGCCTGGAGTGGGGCTCCACCTGGCTGAGCATCTCTTCTGTATGAACACCCCCAGCTTTCCTTCACGAGGGTGCACCCAGGTAGGTCAGACCTGGGGGACTCATGACCCCCCTCTCGGGAGCTCTTGCCTGCCATGGTTCTGAGATCTCACTGAGAAAACGGAGACAGAGGACAAGGCTGTTAGCCGGCCCCACGTTTACAGTACGTCCAGCAGTGTTTCCTGATGCTCACAGAAGCAGACGGCGTGTCCCAGACTCAGCGGCTCCAGGTGCTCTGGCAGAGGCCCAGCAGGACCGCAGCACACAACCTGCTCCTGCACCTGGGCAACTTGACCTGCCAAGGGCAGCTCCTCAGGGAAGAGGCTGTGGCGCGGGAAGTTGCCCATGGACCTCACGACCAGACCAGACTGACTTGCAGCCAGGGCATGATGATCAGGACGCAATCGTGTGCTGTGCTGGGTTAAATAGAAAGATCCATGAGGTTCCAGTCTTCATGGAGCATCCGGAGCAGGGGGATGTCAGCTGTGACCACGCAAGGTGCTAAGTACAAGGATGGGGAGCTGAAATACATGAGGGCCACACAGGGTTGGAGGTACCCACCTCAGGCTTGAAAGGAAGGCACCTTCTGCACACCGTTCCTTCCATGGACTAAGCTCCAGCACTGGAAACACCCTGTCAAATAAGATCGGAGTCACCTGATATCTCTTCTTTTTTTTTTTTAATTATTATTATTTTTTCCCTATGAATAAAGTCCCTTTCTATATTTGTTGGCTGGGGCTACCATAACAAAATACCAGAATGGGTGGTTTAAACAACAGACATATATTTTCTGAGTTCTGGAGACTGGAAGTCCAATACAGAGGTGTCTGCAGGTTTGCTCTCTCCTGACTTCTCCATTAACATACAGGTGACCTGGTTGCCTTCCTGCTATGTCTTCACATGGCCTTTCCCCTGGGGCTGGGCAGCCCTGGTACCTCTTCCTCTTCTTCCAAGCACACCAGTTGGATTGGATTAGGCCCCACCTTAATGGTCTCATTTAATAACCATCTCTTTAAAGAGATGTAGAATTACTTTGAGGATCTGGGCTTCAAGGTATGAATTTCAGAAGGACACCGTTCGGTCCATAACACCTTCCATGTATACGGTATGCTGTATTTTGAAGTTTACAGAAACATTTAAGGTACTTTCTAGAATATGGTCTTTGAGGACAGGCAAATCCAAATGTGACTCTCAGATCTGCCATTATCTGCTGCCTGATTCAGGAGCAAGGACCACAGGGACCCTCAGCTTTACCCCGCATATGGTAATAACAGCCTGTGCACTGCAAGCCTGTTCATAGGATTAGAAGTCGAGTTATAGAGATCACTTAATGAAAGGTACTGATGCTGCTAGTGCTACTTACTAATGAGAAGAATGGTACTTAGGGTGGGACCAGTGTAGATTTAGATTGAGATAATAACAACTAGCATTTCTAGAATCTGTATGTCAACCACTGCTCTAAGTAAATTAGCTCATTTAATTCTTAAAGCAATACCAGAAAGCAGGAATTATAATTATCCCCATTTTACAAATGGGGAAAGTGAAGTACAAGATTAAGTGAATGTCCCCAAGGTCACATGCAGCTAATAAATGGAGATCTAAACTTTGAACCCAGGTTCTCTGACTCCAGAGCCCGCACAGTTGGTGGCACTATGACTATTTCACTGGGAACTTGAGTCCACATACTGAATCCCTCTACACTAAAGCAATATCTCATGGCCAATAACTGATCACAAAATAAACTCCTAAATCAGGAGAGGTTCAAGATGGGTTGCTTCCATTCTTGCTTAAACTTCACAGTTGTTATGGATTTTTGTCAGGCACATATTGGTGACAACATTTTGCAGACAGGAAGTCAAAATAAAAAATGTGACTCATCTACAAACAAACTGATGAAGCCCACTCACATGTACCCCGTAAGTAAGGAAGATAGCTTAAACCCACCCTTTAAAGCCAAGGATGTTGATTAAAATACTTTTATATAGTAGAAAAAATAAAGCTAATATTAAAAAATCCTGTTTTATTAATCCCCAAAGGGAGGATTTTATTAATTCCTTTAGAATCCAATAAAAGTGTGTTTTTTAATCAACTTTGTTTTCCAACTCCTGCCCAAGTGTCAGATCAAAGCAAAGTAGCTCACATTTCTTAAGAAGCTTCCAGATACAGGACCATGTCAGGCCTGTGGAGATCAGATATGGACCCACATATTTTAGACAATGCAGTTGGACAAGACAAACATGCACAATATTCAAATCCATTAAGATGTTGTGAAAAATCATAGCTCATGAGGCTGATCTCAATCTATTTCATCCCCATTCAGACAGAAACCATTTGTTCCAGAATAGTGCCTGGTACACAGTAGACCCTCAATAAATACTTGTTGAATAAGTAGCCCAGAGTATAAATGTGGAGTGTCTTATTGACATGGTGAGAGGTTTCCAAAAACAATATGTGCAAGGGTTTTAAACGGGAGTAGCATGGTCTGACTGGTACAGTTTTGTTGTGTTTTGCAGCAAATCACCTTGACGCCAGTGAGAGACGGGACATGCGTGGAGGGAAATGAGACAAGGAGAACAATTAGAAGGACACTTTTTTCTAGGGGTGATAGTGGCCTGGACTAGGGGTATTACAGGAGAAACAGGAAGAAGAGGGATCCAGGATATATTTGGGACCTACTGTTCGTAAGATATGCTCATGAGTTGGATATGGAAGATGAAGCAAGAAGGGAATCAGTATGGCCTCTTGGCATGTCTTTTGAGCATCTGGTGGATGGTTGTGGCATTTGCTCCAATGGGAATGATGGAAGGAGGGATACTGTCCCTGGGGTAGGCAGAAACTAAGACTTCAGTGTTGGACATAACACAGGTAAGATGCCTGTTGACCTCCAAGTAGAGACACCAAATGGTTATTGGATAGGTACTTCAGTAGCTCAGGAAGAAGAAGGTTGTCAGTATCTTAAAGGGTACAGGTGGTGATGCCAGGTGGTCTATTGGAAGTATTTGAATCATGGATAAGACAGGATCTTCCACCACAGCATCAAATCCATGCCTCGGCCAAGCTAGAAATCATAGGGTGCTCAGACACAGATAATTTAGGACAATACTTGTTCTTCCTGCAGAAAATCCAAGACATGCAAATGGGCTCCCTGCTCTTTTGAGGACCTTCCACCAGCCTCTCTCTTCCTTCCCACACCCAGTGAATTGTACATGGGAGTCACTGGTACCCACCTATAGTCAAAGTCCATCCCACAAATGGCAGGTTTAATCAGATGCATGGCTTCATCGCTTGGGCTTAATGAGGTAAACCAGACCTCCGGTAATATTGCCTGTATAATTGACATGGTTCTCTGGGAAACATTACGCTTTATAATGAAAATACTGTATATAATTAGAATCTAATAGGAAGAAAATAGTAATTAGCCAGAATTAACTGAACAGACGCAATCAGGCAAATAAAGGTTATCCTCAGGAGAGGACCCTTCAGAGTTCAAATGCACATCCTATAATTGTAGCGAAGCCCCAGTAATTAAGGGTAATTTTTTCCCTGCATCGTGGTAGAAGAGGGTTTTTTATTCTTGTTTTTTTTTTTTTTTTTTTTTTTGCTGAGTGGTGGATTGAGTCTGGCCAAGACCTAAAAAGGATCTAGAAATGTCATATGCACAGATCTTTTAATGTAGGACAAGGCTAAGATCAAGTGGGGACCTCAGTGCCTAAAATCCCAGGTATGAAGGCCAAGTTGAGTTTTGACATTAACCAGTTGTGTGACTTCGGGTGACAGACTCCTTCTCTCCCATAACAATGATAATAATGACTACTATTTATTGAGTGTGTACTTAGTCTGAGCCATTACACTAAACACTTCCCATACTTTATCTACTATATCTTTGTGTTCTTAGCCACTGAATAAACAATCCTCCCTTTCTCATTTGTTTTAAAGGAAAGATCTTTTGTCCTACATAAGATTTAGTTTAAACAGACTACACAAAAACTACTAATAACAGCAATAACAACTCTCCAGGGTTGTTGGGAATCCATTGAGATCATGCCCTTTTCAAGGTATAAGAAGAAGGAAAATCAGACTTTTGGGGCCATTTGTTTATACTAAAAACTTTAAGAGAATCTGGAATTGTCAGACCCTAAATCTGAGCTCCCTCCTACAACCACCACCCAGCAAATGATGGTCACTGTCAGTGGTTTGAAGATTGGGAAGAAGCTCATACTCTAAGGCTTGTCACAGATATTCTCCCTAGAGCACACAGGGCCACTCACTGACCTGCCAATTCCTTGGATAGAGGAAAGGGGAATTTTTCTGGAAGAAAGTCAGATACGAGTGAAGCCAGAGAAATGGCCACCCGGGCCACAGTGAAATGGGTCCTCACGTGCTGTCTCAGAGCAGTGACTTCTTCAGCACCATGCTGTCCAGGTCTCAATATGGAACTTGAAATGCCAAGTAGGAATGTTGTCCTCATCAGCAGGAGTCACTTATCACAGCACTTACCCTGCAGTATCAAGACTGCCATTTCTTCCAGAAGACGCTATCAGCATTCATATGCCCCCACCCTTAGGGCAGGCACTAGAGTTACAGGAGCATCCAGGAGCAGGGGAACAGCAGGGAGAGGGAAGAGGGGCATGTCACATGTGTCCAGAGCACAGCCTAGGTGTGGAAAGAGCTGTGATAAAAGCATCACCAAGTTCATGGAAGCTGAAAGAGGCTATTGAATTCCACCTGGGAAAGACAGAGACAGATCTGGGAGGCTTCTAGAGAGAAGCAGTATCAGAGAAAAGGACCAGCCTGGGCAAAGGCATGATGGCAAGTGGGCACATGATACATGTCATGGGGGATGTCACTTGAAGCTCGGCTGGCACAGATCTATCCAGAAGCACTTTCTAGTCCTCTTCTAGAAAAACTGGAGGTATCTCAGGTGCCTGTCTTGACCCCCTACTCACCTGGCCCCTGATAGGATTCAGTTGGTGAGGCTAAAGATCAGATTATCCCATCAGATCAGAAGGACCAATGGAAGAGTGAAAAAGAAGGATGTCTTCAGGCACGTAAAGATGTCCCTCTTAGAACTTTCTTCACCCACCTCCATCTCTGTTTGCTGTGTGCCACCTTCTCCATCAGTCCCAGGACAGTTGGATTCCACAGATTCATGAAGGAATATCCAAGTGCTTCCACATTCTTGAACACAGCCCTCCCACCATGCATCTGACACTGATTTTATCGTTCTACTTGAATCTTTGTCTTTAGATGGATCCAACCTGGAGGAGAGTAGGGGTGAAATACCATGGGAGGTAAGATTAAGGTCCAGATCACAGAACAGAATGTGGATGCTGGGAGATGAGGGTGGGAAGGCAGACTTGTTTTTTAAGAAACAGTGGAGGAGAGATGCAAATCATCACACAATTTCATGTTCTTTCCCTGGTGCTAAATACCAAATCCACATGAAGTTTCCCTCCCTTTAGGGAAACAGAAATCCATTCTTAAGGTGCTTATCCATCAATCTGCATTTTGAGACTTATTCCCAAAGTATGTTCATGTCCTGAATTCTTTCACCCTGTACCCCATTCCCCACCTGCACCAGCACCACACTGGTACTGGAGATATCAGGTAGGAGAATGGAGAAGGGTGAGGGGGATTTATAAGAGCTAAAGGGAGAATGAATGGATGGACAGATGGCCATGAAACATCAATCTCTAGATGTGTTATCTACCACTGAAGTGATAGTTATATTTAGGATAACAGTCACGTGTTGCTTAACCATGGGGACATATTCTGAGAAATGCATCCTTAGTCGATTCTGTCATCCTGTGAACATGAGCATATACTTTCACAAACCTAGATGGTATCAGTTAGCCACTCAGTGTGGCCTTTTGAAGCAATCAAGAGATGTGGCAAATGTGAGATGCCTAAAGCTGTTGCCACCCAGACCACAGATGACTGCTTTACGGTAAACTCTCCAATAAGTCAAAGGGATGTGAAATAATTATGAAAATATGATATGGTGAGTGCATAATATGGTCCTTTATTATCATTATCAAGTGTGATGTACTGTGCATAATCATACATGCTATACTTTTATACAACTGGCAGCGTAGTCTGTTTATTTACATCAGCAGCACCACAGTCATGAGAGTAGTACATTGTACTAGGATGTTAACCACAGCCACGAGATCCCTAGGTGGTGACTTTCAGCTCCATCATAGTTATATTGACCACCATCATATATGAGATTCATCATTGAAGGAAGTGTACTCATTAAATACCTACCACATGCAAAGCTGTGCAAGTTTATAGCAGCTCAATTCAAATAGCTGAACTATGGAACCAACCTAGATGCCTTTCAACAGATCAACAGATGATTGAATAAAGAAAATGTGATATATATATATATATATATATATATATATATATATATGATGGAATATTACTCAGCTTTAAAGAAGAATGAAATTAAGGCATTTGCCAGTAAATGGATGGCATTAGAGAATATCAAGCTAAGCGAAATAAATCAAACCAAAAAAAACCAAAGGTCAAATGTTTTCTCTGATATGTGGAAGCTAATTCACAATGGGGATGGTGAATAGGGAAGAATTACAAATATAATTAATATAAAGAGTTACTTTATATTAGATAGAGGGGAGTGAAGGGAGGGGAAGGGGTTTGGGGGTAGGAAGGATAGTAGGGTGAAGCACATTATTTCCTCATGTACATGTATGACTGCATGGCCAATGTGATCCTACAATATGTATAATCAGAACATTGAGAGATTATACTCTATTTATGTATGATCTATCAAAATGTATAAATGCATTCTACCATCATATACAACTAATTAGAACAAATAAAATTAAAAGATAATCAAAAAAAGTCAGGGAAGCTACACAGAGGGGCTAAACATAGTTCTTCCATTTAAATAATTTACCATATTGCAGGAGATGAGATTTATATAAAATAATCATAATAAAAAGTGAGAGGAAATAAGATAATTAGTTTAAGTACTATCAAATGCTGTGGACTTTTAAAAGAGAGTGAGGGAATTGTTTTTTGTTTGTTTTGTTTCGTTAAAGAAAGAAAGAACTTAGAGAAAATTTCCAGAAAAAGATCATCTTGTAGATGAGATTTGGAGTAGGATTTGAAGAGGCAGAACTGGAAGGATCTTCCCACCTTCCATGCCTTGTGAACACAGCATCCTAAGAGAGTCAACAAGGAACTGCTGAGCAGACACGGGAGGAGCAGGGAATCCCAAAGGTATCCATAGCCAGAAGCATTCTGAAAAATAAATGGACGCCGGATCTTGCAGGATCTTGAATGTTAAAGCAAGGCGGGCTTTGCATTTTGTGAGGGTATTTTTCCTTCTTTTTGGTTGTGATACAAGCCCAGGATATACCTTGACATAATCACAAAAGCATGGAACCCAGCAGGCTCAGAGTCAGTCCCCAGCACTCCCCCTAGCGGCCCCCCACTGAGCATTGTGTCCCCTGCAATGGAACCAAGCAGTTTTCCCCAGAGGAACCAGGAGGAGGCTCCTTGGCTGGGTCTCCCTGGAGCATGTCTCCTGCCGGCACTCTGTGGCCGGCGAGTGTTGGGAAGTGCAGTCAGAGGATGGCTTAGCAGATCGAGGCGGGCTTCTACTGGCTACTTTTCTCCACCAGAAGCAGGACCCCAGGCAGCTCTGATGACCACAGGTGGAACCCTCTTGTCTGGACCTCCTCGTTCTATTATTAAAGCCACTTAATGCCTAATTACTCAACCAGCCACAAGGCCTTCCGAGAGATCCTTGCTGGCGAGCAATCGGATTTTGTCAGACATTTCCAAAAAGCACGCAACTCTCTTGGAGGTCTCGGAATAGCTATGTCAGTGGCCCTAATGGAACATAATTTCCTGTAAAGGAAAACTAATTTAATATTTTCAGGTATTATGTAACCAAGTGCCCGGGGAGAGAGGGAAGACAGCTGCTAACGAGAAACAATCAAAGCGCAGTACCCCCCGTGGAATCAGAGAGCCTGCAGGTCTACCTAATGCCGCAGAGCGGATCCACGGGAGTGGCTGATTGCAGGCCAGGTAGGCCGTGCAGTAGTGGAGAGGGTGGACTTCCAGCCAGACTAGCCCGAGGTTTGAATCCCAGACTGCTGCGTTCCGGCTGTGAGTCCTTGGGCACACTCTCCGACATCTCTGAACTGTGCCGAGGGTTCGGCATCAGCCAGATGAGAATGTAAGGTAATCCTAACTCATTTGGTTGTTGGGAGGACTAAATAGAAAAATTTATGGGAAGAGCACCACGTGGAGCCTAGCACTTAAAAAGCACTCAATAGGTGGTGTGGTTATTACAACAGCTACTGTTATTGATCAGAGAGGAGTTAAATGAAACTTATTTTCCCTCTCACTCTCCATTTTGGAGGAAAGGCTGGAGTCAGGGTCCCAATCACCAAAACCTCCTGGGGTAAACAGTACGTGGGACCATCCCACACTGGGCCACTCCCTGGCCCTCCTCATTGCTGCAGGAGCAGGCAAACTCTCCTCTTTTCAGGATGGTGGATTGAAATGGGTGCTCTAGTCCCCCACCTACTGCAACAGGCACCTGCCTTGGGCTCCCTCTTTACTGTGATCAAAAGATAATTCCAAAACCTCAACCCCACTACATTGGCCCTCTGTTGAGAAGGCATAAGAGGATTTTTCCGAATCTAAAATTTTCAAATCCAAATTCCCAGTCCTGGTATTCAAGGCCGTGCACGATTTTTTTGTCATTGTTCCTTTTAGTCATGCATGACAGTAGAATGTATTTTGACACATTCTGTGTGTATGTATGTGGCACATTCATGCAGCGTGACTTCCCATTCCTGTGGTTGCGCTGACTGTGAATTCAGACATGAACGCAGGGAAGTTATGTCCCATTCGTTCCACTGTCTCTCCCCTTCCACCCTCCTCCCCTTCCCCCGCTCCTCCCCATCCCATCGGTGAACCTCCACTCCCCTCCACACTCTGCTTCTTATGAGTTGGCCTCCACATAGCAGAGAGAAGATTCAGCCTTTGGGTTTTGAGGATTGGCCGATTTCACTTAGCCTGATGGTCTCCGGTCCAGCCTTCTCTCCGCCAGTGCTCCTGTCACATCTTCATCATCCCACATACTCTCCTTTTGCCGTTTCTCTGATAAGCCACTCCTCCCGCTGTCACACATACAGCCAACCTAAGGAATCATGGCACTTTCTCCTAGCAAGCCAGATGTGACCTGAGAATCCTTCACGCAGGCCTCCAGGCAGCCTCAACCAGCTGGTCAGATTTGGGCCCAAACATGAAATCCATTTGCCACCTAGGCCAGAAGAGCTGGGCTCTTGATCAACCTGTCTCAATTCTGGCCTGAGTCCCAAAGGTCCCTGAAAACCAACTTAACCAAGGTCTTCAAATTGACCACAGGCCTTTGGGTCTCTCCCATCAAAGCCTTCCCCCTCCTTGAACCCACAGCTGACTCCAGGCCCCCAAACTCTCATTTCTGTGACCCAGCTTCACTCTAAACCAGATAAAAGCTAGTCGTCTGGACTCAGTAACATAGTTTTAGCTGACCCCTCTGATCCTCAGCAGTAGGACCCAGATGTTCTTCATGGCCTTGGAGACTTCTTGCACAAACCTTTCCAGGCTCCCAGAAATTCCTCAGACTCCGAGGAACCAAGGAAGGCTGCCTCTACCACCAGCAGCAGGCTTGAGCCCTAAAGATAGATTCCTTCCTTTCAGATGTCTTGAACACTTCCCTCCACCACAAGGGTCAGATCCTTAGTTCTGAAAGCTTTATGAACCAGTGCACTTTTCCAGGACCCACAAATCCAACATCGGACTGTCCTGAAGCCTTCCCAAAGTCCCACTAGCTCAGAGGAGGAATCTATGTTAGCTGAGCTCCTACTGCAGACTTTCCCCAAGCTGCCCAGAAAGCAGCTAAGGTGGCCTCAGCGGCCTCCCTAGCAAGTTTAAAGCGCAGCCTCCAGGACAGGAGCTCTCTGTCCCCTGGGGATTTTTAAAATATGCTAATGCCTGGGCCTGCCCTCCAGAACCTCTGATTTAGTGGCTCAGGTGTGGAGTCTGTGCATTGGCTTTTTTTTTTTTTAAGATTCCCAGAGGTTTGCAGTGTGCAGGCTGGATTTAGATAATGATGGGAATGGGCCCTGAGAGCGCCTGGCCCAATAGGGTGGAAAAGATCAAATTACCATCCTGGAACAGCTCAGGGGGAGTTAGAGAGGAACCCAAAAGACCCCAAAGGCACCACTTCGCCCCAGGGAGTCCCAACCAGAGCTGACGCCTCAGCCAATACGGCTTCATGCATTTGTTCTTAAGCTTGAGCTCCATGATTGTAGGGCTTGGCTGGTGGCTCAAGTGGTAGGAACGCTGCTTCAGAACCAGGGTCCCAGGTTTGGGGCTGTCAGAGGAGTTTGTGAACCTGAGCTGAGAACTCCAGTCACCTCCCCTAGAGACTCAAAGGCCATGATGGACCAATGGTGGCAGTAGTGAGTGTGTACACTCGAAGTAATCGTACCATGTTTTATTCACCAACCACCGTTTTGCAAAGTAAGTTTCATTATACCTGACTAGTCGGTGAGGAAATATAGAAGCAGAGGGAGGTCATTTCCTAACGGTGGCACAGGTCTTGGGAGTTGAGCTGAACGCCGATCACTCGTCTGTCTCTAACCATCTCAGTATATCTTGTCGCTCACGCATTCACTCACTGATTCCACCACAGGCCACGTTCTTCCAGCCCCTTGCTGTGCCAGACACTGAATGAATGGATCTTCGACAGAAGCCTGCAAAGTGGTTATCACTTCCCTCCCTCCAGAGCAGGAGTCCCCAGACCTTCTGCCAAGTGTCATATTGTAGTGACTTTAGAGGCCACAGGGTGTCCTTCCAACTGCCATGCCATTGTAACACCACAGCAAACATCAACAGTACGCATTTCAATAAAACTTTATTTTAAAATGATTCATTAATGGGATACATGTTGTTTGTATGTTGCTTGTTTTGCTAAGGAAAAAGGAAGGCTGTTTCACTTAGGAAGATGTTGAGGGTAGGGAAAAGAAATGACTGTTCCTACTAGATATAAAACCAAAAAAAAAAAAGACTCGTTAAAACGGGGTGGAATAACAGAATGAATCAAACACCATTATCCTATGTAAATGTATGATTACACAAATGGTATGCCTCTATTTCAAGTACAAACAGAGAAACAAGTTATATCCCATTTGTTTACAATAAAAAAAAGAAAAAACAAACAAAAAAAAAATACAGGTGGTGGGATAGGTTCGGAGTAGGGGGCTTCTTAGAAAAGAAAGGAAACTGGGACTAAGAGAGGGCAGGGGGCTTGAGCAAGGTGGCCCAGCCAGCAAGCCAGGCTTCACTACGTCTGCAGGAGCTCCCGCCTCTCCCTACCACCCCTGGCCTCCCCGAAAGCCCCAGGGACTCCTTCTTTGGTCATTTAATCTCCCTCGATCCTCTGAGCTTTATCTGTTCCGATTAAGGTGAGCTTATTGTGCTGTAGATGGGATATTGCTTTTCACAGTTCTCTCTCAAGAACATACGAATAAATCAATCTTTCTGCCTTAATAAGTTGATAATTGTGGTGGAACAGGTAATGTGCTTCCTTCCCTTCTTGCTTTTCAGGTTTCCGTCTGGAAACCGATCCTTGCCCTTCCCTCCTGCAAACACCACACCCTGCCCTGGTGCTTCTTCACTCTTCTTGTGTTTGGGTTTTTTATTTGTTTGTTTGTTTGTTTTCTATTTAATAGGTGTTCTTCTCCTTCTACCATCTAGTTTCTCTCTCTACTTAAAGTTGAATTTTGAGTTCGCTATGACGTTAGCCCTTTCTTGCTCCTCTGGGATTTTTTTGCCAGTATTTGCATCTGCATCCCTGTATAGTCTGTACAAGACACTGAGATCTCAGACAGCTGCTGTCAGACCCAGCCCCCTTCCCCAGGCAAGACCCTATATTCATTCATTTATTTGTTCACTTAATAAATATTGATCAAGCATAACCAGGCATGGGTGACAGAATGGTGGTGAAAACGGACACGGCCCCAGCTCTCACGGAGACTGCACGGAGTGGGCGAGGTCAACATTAATAAGTAATTACCAAATATGCAGTAGGAATCTGTGATGCCAAGCAACCGAGCAGCACAGGAGGGACAGTCATTTCCTTGGTTAGGGTCATTCATCAGGAGAAGGCACTGACTAGAGAAGGGTTTGGAAGAGCGACTCTCTACAGAACAGAGAGGAGGGGACCAGCTCCTACCAACTGTATGACGTGCCGTGCAGGGTAGACCTCTACACCCCATCTCCGGATCAGTTACCAGTCTCTGAATTAGAGGTGTTTCCAGTCACTTTACTTCTTAACAGCGTCAGTATTAGAACTATCATCTGGAACAATCTTCAGTATCCTCTGGGACAATCTCTTCACTTGAGGAATGGACAACTAGGTGCCTAGGAAGGTGGACACCTGCCACACAGAACACAGTGGCAGAACCGGGGCTCCGGCCAAGTCTGCCAACTCCTATTCAAGTGCCCTTTCCCCCGTTTGCAGGTGAAGTTCCATATGCTGGAGCTTCTTAAAGTCAGGAGGTGCGTGTCCTCATTGTGGATGAATAGTTAGGAGTCATCTTCATAGTCACTACCTTTTGTTAAGGTCTGTCCATATTCCAGGTACAGTTAAATATTTTACACTCATGGGCTGGGCATGGTGGTGCATGCACGCCTGCAATCCCAGCAGCCTGGGAGGCTGAAGCAGGAGGATTGCAAGTTCAAAGCCAGCCTCAGCAACATAGTAAGGCCCTAAGCAACTCAGTAAGGCCCTAAGCAAAAGACTCTGTCTCTAAATAAAACATAAAAAGGGCTGGGGATGTGACTCAGTGGTTAAGCGTCACTGGGTTCAATCCCTAGTGCTAAAAAATATATATAATATATATATTCATATATATATATATATATTCATTTATATGTATTTGGCACTCATTAACTCATTCAGAGTCTCCCCAGCAACCTGGAGCTTGCTACTGGCCCCTTGCTCCTCCCTGTCTCATCTCAGCTGGCAGAGCCCCCTTTTTAGCTGGGGACTTCAGTTCAGCCAACAGAAGGGATCTGCACAGCCAGGCTAACTTCCTTCTCCGCACCACAGCAGGCAGACACGATTGGCCGTTTAGGCAGCGTCAGCCCGCGAGCCCCACTGCATACTAATCAGTCACTAGAAATAGATGCATTAGGGGCAAAAACATTTACTGGCAACACTATCCGGCTTCAATCTTTCACCTTCACTGGGTAATGAGATGAGCTAGAACATTAAAACCAACAAAACAGCCTTTGGTGTTTACAGCAAATGTTTGTAGGAGCGTGGGAGCCAGAGGTGCTCTGGGGAACATCTGGATCTCTGGAAACTGTGTGATTACACAGATGTGTTAGATTCATCAAGCTATAAAAATATCCTGTGATGTATGTCGGGGAAGAAAAATAACCTCCCCAAATGGATTTGGTACAAATTATCAATCATAGCAAAGACACCGAAGAAGGACCGACAGGCCTCCAGGCTCTGGGGATCCTCTGAAAGCCAGGGCGCCAGGGGTGTTTTGGAGAGTGGTCCTTTGTTGACAAGGGGGACCTAATGATCCTGGGGACGCTATTTATCTATCGTCTCATCCCTCAAAGTCCTCTGACTATGAGGACCCTCTGCGAAGCTTGGATACAATGTTCCTTTTCTTACACACTTCAGTCTCTTTTGCTCACAAACAACTTCCCACCGGCTTGCAAAATTCTTCACAACGTGTCTGAGAGCTGTTTTCCAAGTTCATCTTCTGCAGTTACCCCCACTACCAAAGTATGACTAATTCTATTTCCCCCAACGCGTCTTTTATCTTCATGCAAACCCACAGCACCTTAGTTCCTGACTTAGTTCCCCCCAAAATTATTCTTTTAATTCTTTTATTTATTCTTTTGAAGGGTTAGGCAAATGGAATAAATGAGTGAGTTGCCTCTGGGCTTTTACACAAGCCATTTCCAAGACTGGATGCCCTCTGAGGCTGAGAGCTCAGGCAGGGGCCCCTCTCCTTCCTTAGTTCTTGTGAGAGCCGACTGTCATAAAGGATCAAGACTGACCCATGAATCTCTCTCTGGCTTCTTGTCTCAAGGATGTGACCCCTTTCTCCTGCATACACTCCCACCTGTGTGGTGCTGTCTGCCATGAGGGCCTCACCAGAGTGAATGTAATGCCAATGCCAAGCCCTTGAACCTCCAGAACCTTGAGCTAAATAAACTTGCTCCCCTTATAAAGTTACCCAGCTTCAAGTATTTTAGTATAGTAATGAAAATCAAAATAATATACCCTCCAAGAATGAAGGCTTCTTTCTATGAATTAATTTATTTATTTTTCACAGACTGCATTTAGATTTGTTGTACACAAATGGGGTACATAATTTCATTTCTATGGTTGTACATCATACCATTCGTGTAATCATACATGTACATAGGGTAATGATGTCTGTCTCAGTCCATGATTTTTCATACCCACCTTCCTTCCCATTTCCTTCTACATAATACACAGTTCCTCCATTCTTCTCTCACTCCCCACCCCCACCACCCCCATTATATGTCATCATCCACTTATCAGGGAAAACATTCAGCCTTTGTTCTTTTGGGATTGGCTTATTTCACTTAGCATGATATTCTCCAAGTCCATCCATTTATTTGCAAATGCCATGATATTATTCTTCTCTATGGCTGAATAATATTCCATGGTGTATGTATACCACAGTTTCTTTATCCATTCATCAATTGAAGGGCATCTAGGTTGGTTCCACAATCTGGCTATTGTGAATCGAGCAGCTATGCACATTGATGTGGCTGCATCGCTGTAGTATGCTGATTTTAAGTCCTTTGGGTATAGGCCAAGGAGTGGGTCAAATGGTGGGTCCATTCCAAGTTTTCTAAGGAATCTCCACTGGTCCAAGTGCAGTGGTGTTTACAACTAATTTATGAAGAATTCCTAACATGAAGTTCCAAAGCCTTGGGATCCTAAGACGAACTTTACTGTACCCCCTGAATTTAGCTTAGAGAAGCTCCATTCTTAAGAAAGGTTCAAGGGTCTGGAGGATTAGAAAAAAGCAGTCATTGCAACAGTGAAGGGTTAGTGTGATGTGTGATGATGCTGCACCCATGTATATATTGAAATCAAGCTCTACATCGTTTAGGAATACAGTTTTGCGACACTCAAGAGTGTGAATAGAAAATATATGAACAGGAAAAATAAGTAGCAAAGTAAATAAATAGGAAAACAAACAGTACGAACAGGAGATAGTGTCACTAGGAAAGTGAAGACACACGCTGTTCATGCCCCCATGTTGGAAGTCACTGGTTGTGGTCCCACTTGGCCCATCAACAGACCCAGCCCTGGCAACCCTGAGTTGTACCCACTCTGCTTCCCGCGGCAGAAGCCTGCTGATGAAACTGCATGTGCTTCGTTGCAGGTGGTCCCAGAGGAACTGGCCCCACCTCAGCAGAGAGTATTCCCTGGCTGATACATATTCACATCCAAAAACCTATATATCAATAACAACTATGATCTTGAAACCGACATCAACCATGTTTATTTCACACCCTCCAGACCCTGTGGGTATCTCATAAAAGCTTAAAGAATCACAATTTTTATCTGGGGAAACTATTTTTCAAGGGGTGTTGTGGGGCCACCAGTATCACAATCATCCAAGGGTATTTGTTAAAAACACAGATTTCCACTTCTAATCGCAGGCTGCTAAATGAGAATCTCTGGAGGTGAATGTTGGGAATCTGCATTTTATATGCATCCAGGATAATTCTTAAATACACGAAAGTATAAGCGCTCCTAGGCTCATCAAAAACCTAGTAAGAAGGAATAAGCAATTAAAATCAGACTTTTTCTATCTTATGACTGTATGCTATACAGGATTGTAAATGCAGCTATTTAGGTTTAAATTCACCGAGTGCAATGTCCGGTTTCCACAGTGGGAGCCCAATTATTCTCCATATGCCCTTCCATAGCCCTTGTGAAGACCAGAGTGAAAAGAAACCCTTTTGACCAACGACCAGGAACATCTGCCTCTGAGTTGAAAATGTTTTACAACACGAATTCGCCGCAGAAAAGAGTGGGTCACCTTCTGGCCCCTTCCATTTCCTACCCCAGCCAGAGTACCCCTCATTCTGCAAATGAGACCCCAGAGGGCCGGCAGAAATGAGAAATTGCTTCGCCGAGAGCGACCCGGGGAAATGAGGGCCTCCCCACCTTGCAGGCATCGAGAGACAGTGGACGAGAAGTGGAGAGAAAAGGGACAAAACGCCCATTCCAATAAGGAGACGGCTTTAATCTATCAAAGTAATTCTCCTTCTTTCAGGGAGAGAGAACACGAAATTGCAGAAAATGACTTGGAGAACGGCACCCAGTCTGATTAGTGTGGGGCGGCCCCAAGCCTCTGCACTTAGCACGTAAGGTAGAAAGCCCATTTAAATATTCTTTCAAAAAATCCCACGTGAACAGGGAGGAGGATGGGTCTGCGTCCTGGAGGAATGGCAGTTCTGGTGAAAGCAGACAGTCGGAGACGTCATGAAGGAGGTGCTGCTTCCAGGGGCATGTGATGATCAGAAGGGGGGCCGTCCTGTTCCTGACCCTCCACTCCCCCGATCTCTCCTGAGGCTCACGAGTTGAAGTGTCATCCCACAGCGGTCAGATCCAGTGCACCTTAGCATCAAAATGTTTTTTCTGAAAAGGACAAAACAGTACATATGTGAAGTCTTATATGCCCATGACTCTTGTCTCAAACTCAATTCTGACTTTGTAATGCAAAAGTAGCCACAAAGGATACACTGTGTTTAAAAAAAAAAAAAAAAAAAAGAGGCCAAAAATAAAATACCTTTACTTGTAGACACTAAAATTGATATTCAATGTAATTTCTACATATCACAAAATTATTCTTTCCAGATTTTTTCCCCCAACCATTTAAAAATAAACACAAAGAAATTTCAGCTTGTGGGCTATACAAAAACAGGCAACAGGCCCATGTGGCCCTTGGGTGCTAGTCTGTCAATCCCTGGTTTAGAGTCAGCCTGCATGTTTTACACCACCCCGTGCTTCTTCTGTGGATCCATCTCTTCCACATGGCAGGTCCCTCATTTCCAGCATGGTACCATTGCCTGTTCTTTCTGCCTGATTTCTTTCTCTTTTCTTCCTCAATATCCTCCCAGTTCTTCCATCCTCTAACTCATCACCTCAACCATGGTGGCCTTTTTGCCCCGTGACCTTCCTTCATCCTTTATCTGTGGGTCTAATCTCCAGGACCAGAATCTAAGCTACTTAGAAATAAAACAGTATCCAACACAGACATTCATTCTTCAGTGAATTCCACACACACACACACACACACACACACACACACACACACACACACAATTTCTCTAGGGTAGGCACTGCTATGATCCCCAATTTACAGTCCTGGGGATTGTTTTGTAAAGAGGACTCTGAAGGTGCCCAGGGTCACCCAGTGAAGAAAGGGAAGAGCATGCCTGGTCCGGTCCTCAAGCCTCAGGTGCAACCCACAGGCTTATGAGGTGACCTCATTGCTTCCAAACTACACACTTCACAGCATCTCAAAGATGGGGTTGCTCAATGGGTATTAAGGCTAATTCACTGGAAGATTAATCATGGGAAAGGACCCCAACATGGGAGACACGACGAAGAAGTAACAGCTGACATCTGAATTCACAAGAGGACAGTAAAACAAAGGATATTAAACAGCCCAGTGAATTTGTAAAGCACACTGGTCTGGCGTCATTTCATGTCGGGTCTGGTGTCCCCAAGAGCCTTGCTGCATGGTGGGACCTTGGAGTAAAGAACAGTCATCATGGCAAACCTGAGTCCTCAGGAGACGGCAGAGCAAAGCTCTGCATAAAACATGGGGCGGGTGGTTCAGATGGAGACCCCACCCAGTGGTCTTTCTTTGTCACTGTTGTTGTTTTGTCTCTTTAAAAATCCTCTGTTGGAAGACGTTAGCTCTCATTCATCTGAATATCCCTGCGCTGCAGAAGCACCTGCTCCCTGAGGGAATGAAAAGCCAGCAGTTTTTCAGTGTCGCCGTAATGCTGCAGCCAGGCCTGTTTTATCTGCTCCTGTGTCTTCCAACTTGGCTGTGACTCATCTTCCCTGTCCCAATAGATTCACAAGTGCAAGTGCAAGACACATCCGCTACCCTCTGCTGGGTGACCTCTGTCTGCAGCGTCCTGTGCCGGGCACTGCTGATGTGGAGCCCGCAGTCCCTGCCCTCAAGGAGTGTGCAGACTGGCCAAAGAAGAGAGCATTGTTTTATCAAAAAGCAAAAGGGTATAATATGGAGCAATTTTAAAAATATAATAATGGTAATGAGTAAAGCCCTTTTCCCAAATATTTTGACTTCTTACACATATTTTTGGTTCCCCTGACTGTTCCTCCTTTATTCCCTAATGGTAGTCTCTGAACTTGAGTCTGCAAACTGGATGTCCAACGTCATCCCAAGTCAATCTTGGAATCTTCTTGTGTTGGGTTTGGTTCTTACCAATCTTGTGCAAGATGTTCCTTTTGTTCCAGGCTGGGAAATGCTCCTTCTCTCTCTGGCCTCTGAGCTGGAGATGTTTCTCATTTCTGGACTTACTGATTTGACCTGGATACTAACAAGTCAGATGGTGCATAACCAGGTAGAAAGAAACGATGACCACCATTGTGAGCAGATATCACATATTACTAATTCTGTATTAATTCCTTTGACAAACATTTAGTGAGCAGCTACTCCATGGCAGGCACTGTGCCAGGTACTGAGTGTACAGAGACAATGATAATCCATGCCCCAGAGTGGTTTGCTGTTGATACAAACAATTTGCACTCTGTGGTAAGTCCTGTGATCCACTGAACACACATCCTCCAAAGCTTCTGCTTGCGGTCGCCCCTGTGCTAGGTGCCAGAGTTCTGGGAATGAATGAAAGGAAGGCCTTCCCTAATGCAATCACTACATCAAAGCGTGTTCTGGTTCTACTTCCAGGCACATGGGAATACAGAAAGAAAGAAAGAAAGAAAGAAAGAAAGAAAGAAAGAAAGAAAGAAAGAAAGAAAGAAAGAAAGAAAGAAAGAAAGAAAGAAAGAAAGAAAGGAAGAAAGGAAGGAAGGAAGGAAGGAAGGAAGGAAGGAAGGAAGGAAGGAAGGAAGGAAGGAAGGAAGGAAGGAAGGAAGGAAGGAAGGGAAAGGAAAGAAAGAAAGAAAGAAAGAAAGAAAGAAAGAAAGAAAGAAAGAAAGAAAGAAAGAAAGAAAGAAAGAAAGAAAGAAAGAAAGAAAGAGCGAGCTCCAGGAGGGTGATTTGACTCATGTTAGTTCATGAAACACGAGTGGAAGTGACAGATGTCACATCCAGGCAAACGCTTCCAAGAACCAGTGTGTGGTTCCCTATTGCTCCCTTCCACCTACTGCAAATAATTCAGAATGGAGCCTCCACAGGCTGCCCAGGACTCAAATGCACAGATCACCCTGTGGACCCTTGCGGAGCATGTTGAGTGTGTTAGAAACAAAGCCTCGTGCAGTGACTGAGATTTGGAGGGATGTGGCTTCTTCCATACAGTTTGGCCTATCCCGCCCAGTTCAGTGTATGCCCAAAGCACATTGGAAGTGAAAGAAAGGCCCAGCTCAGCTTCAAGTATGCAGGAATGGTCCTCAGAGAAAGTGATGCTCAAGCTGTCTGGACTAAACTAGAAGATGGAGGCCATCAACTGTTTTATATAATATAACCACAGTCCTCGCCATTCCCTCATGTCTCTCCGGTCATCTTAACTCATCTTGACCATCTGGCCTGTGAGTGTTTAACCTTTCACCTCTGGATTAAATAACCTCAGTGTTTAGCCCAGCAGTTTCAGATGCAGCAGTCCCTTGCCTCCCTAACAAACACACTCATTTGACGCTCACGCCCCTCTTACCAAGAATGTCTTTCTCCTCTTCTGCTTCTACCCAGATTCTATTTCATCTACCCAGACTAACCCATTGTATATCTCTTGAAGAAACAGGAAGTCAACCTGAAGTCAGAGTGTCGGATGCATGCAAATAACAAATGTGTCTGGATGTTTCTTTGATGAACTCCTTCGTGGGTTTATAGATCAACTAATAACTGTCACCTTCGATGTCTACCTTTCATACCATGCATGTGCCCGATACCATCTTAACCAGCTCCTACACAACGATAGCCCTGTGGGGAAGGTGATGTCATCCCACTGCATGGATAAAGCAAGCAAGTTTCAGAAGAAAGCAACTTGCCCAAAGGCACACAGTCAGTAGGTAGAAGAGCTAATATTCTAAATCAAGTTGATTTGAGATCTGAGTCACTGATTTTTTTTTTCTGTTACAGCATAGAATATAGTAATAATATCAAAATTTATGTAATTCACCGATAAGACAGATATGTCACATTTTGATTCGCAGAGGGCTTTCTCAATCACTCACTTGATCTTAACAATAATCCTTGGCACTGGGAAGACACGGCTAATTCTTTCCATTGTGCAGATAAAGAAAGGATACAGGAAAAGTGAGTTCCCTTTCCACCCAGAAGAAGCACTAGATCTGCCCTAAAATTATAAAAGAGAAAAAAAGAAACAAGAAAATCATTCCTCCTCCTCCTCTTTGACTTGGGGCTGGCATGAGGGGCAAGATTGAGTTTATACTGATCTACAAATATTTTCCTCCTTAGGTGTCCATTTTTACCTATTGCCTTTACCTGCTAAAGCTGGGAAACCCGTCCCTGTACACTGATCCCTTAATTCTGCCTTTCTCCCGAAACGGTCAGCCACTCTGTGACAGTTTCCACCTCTCTGGGCAAGAATCAGCCCCTGGGTCACTAACACTGAGATTTCCTTCAAGGCGATCCACTCGATCCTCTGTACTCTTGTCTGTCCCCAGAGTGAGACACAAGTCCATATCTACACGTTCATTCATCCCAGATTCCATCTCTTCCTTCCTCCAGTCATAGAGTCCTAACTCGGTCCTTACATCTTGCCATCCTCTGCATCCCTGCCTCCTCTGCCTTGGATCAGACCTTCATCATTCCAGGCTGGACTCTGGCTTCCTGCCACTCTCCTCACCTTCCCCTGATTCTGGCCCCCGCCAGTCTTCACAGTGTAGCCAGACTGGTCCAGGGTGAGCGGATAATCAGCCATCTTCTTCATGGAGGGGACACATATGTTGATTCCCCATACGGAACAGGAAGCCTCTATTCTCAGCCTAAGTGAGGGGAGAAGACACCAACCTGCACTTCAGGTAAGGCAATGATGTAGTCCCTTTTTCCCATGGGGTAAGGAAGATGCAAGCAAACTTTAAATGCTATCATTTATTGAGCACTTACTGTATGCCCTCTGGTGGAAGCAGCGTAGCAGGGAGGGTGAAAGGGCCCGAGGCTTAGACAGCTCAGGATCGATCCACCTCCTGGATCTATCACTCACAGTCAGAGGACTGGATACTTTATGTTTGCTTGGGGTCCTTTCTGTCTTTCTCTGTCCTGCTCTGTGCCCTGGGAGAGTGAAAGCAGGTCATCATGCCACCTCCCCAGTTCTTTGCCCTTTCCTAAGACCCAGCCATCCCCACTGGGTTCTGGGAACTGCTCCCTGCCTTGACCCTTAGATGGAGGTGACTCACTGTCCACCTTCCTGGTCCATCTCTTTGTAACCAGGCCCTTCGTAAGGTCTCCCTAGTCACCGCCTTGAGGGTGCTGTCCAATTCCTGCTAAGATCCGACCTCCAGAATGGGGCCCTAAGCAAGGGACACCCTCCTCTCAGCCCTCGTCTCCTGTCTGCCGAAGGAGGGTGACCATGGCAGGAGGGAGGAAGGAGGACAGACTGCTGGGGCCGTGAGAATTAAGTGCAAAAAGCACTGAAATGGCCCAGCTTCTAGAAAACACCCAGCACAGGCCAGTTGTTGCTCATATTATTAAACACCTGATGATACATGTTACCTCCACTTCATAAGCAAAGAAACTCATTCTAACAGAGATCAAGTGACTGGATGATGGTCACCCTGCACTGCCCAGGGCCGGAATTCAAATCTAGGGCTGGCGGACTCCAGAGGCTGAGTTTGAGCCACAGTGCCTAGAATCTGAAGTGTGGAGGCCTCCCTGAGGGTGATGTGGGAGCTACCTCACCCTGTGCCCCAGCCTGGGAGGAAACCCAGGCTCTCCCTGAGCTCCCACAATGCACCTGGATAATCGCCCTGTGGATGCTGTGCACGGGGAGGGGGGGTCCTCCTTGACCCCTGCAGGCAATCAGCTTAGCCCGTGAAGCGTGAGATTTAATTACCCTTATCTAAGCTTAAATAACTGTAAGTGTTATTGTTGGTCACACAGAATTATCTCGCCCTTTGGAAACACCCAGCCATCTCTCTGACTCTGTGCTTTCCTGGGGCAGGAAGACAGTGCCGTTAATGTCACAGGAGCCCAGCATTGCGCAGATAGCTTGTGTGACATTTGGGAGCATCCAATAGGCAGCTTCCTGTTTGTCAGCTATTGGCAAAGAAGGGAGGTTGACCTAGAGGCTGCCACCTTGGAAGCGGGTGGGAGGCCAATGTCCAAAACCCTCCCCATGGTAGAAGGCAGTTAGGCAGTTACTGGGCAAGTTGCCCGGGCCCTCTGAGTTTCTGTCCTGTTACGTGGCCTCGGCCTCTTCGTTAGCGAGTTCTGGTGGAAAGTGGCAAGTTTGGAGACAAGTGCCTGGCGATGGGGAGAACTGGAGGAAGGAGCGGACTCGTGGGGCCGTGCAGGAGCTGCCCAAGCATGCCGGGAGCGAGGCAGAGGAGGTCCAGGCCACCAGCTGGACTTGGGCAGATGCTGGTGCAGACTTGAGACTCCAGCTGATCTGAGCATGACCTGTTGCTGGCTAGAGCAGAGAACGTTGCCTTTCTTCTCTAAGCTTCTTTTTCCCTCCCTACCAGTAAAATAAGGTTGAGCTTATCTCATAGGGTTATTGGCAATAGGGCAGAAAAAAATAGGAATATAGGAAGGTAGGTGATTGATTGATATATAGATAAAGCCCCAGCAAACACTCAATAAATGAGAATTACCATTTTTCTATTATTATTTATAACTACCTCAAGAGATATGAACAAGCAAGCAGCCTGGTGTCTAAAATGAAGGTGATGATAATGAAGGCACCACGTGATGGGAAGAATTGCTGTCATCATTATTAGTAGAGTAACTAGCAGTCCTTAATCAACTATGATGCATCAAGCCTGGGCTGAGTCTGTTACATACCTTATCTCAAAAGATCTTCACCATCCTCCTTAGAACAGGCACTATTATTCTACTACTGTCCCTGTTTGACAGGTCAGGAAACTGAGGCTCAGAGATGTTAAATGGATAGTCTAGGGTCACCCAGCTCGTGAGTGGCTGGGGGTGGAAAGGGCTCCTCTTGATCCTACAGCCAACATTTTCAATGAAGTGGGGAGGGGACCACATGAGGACCGAGAGGCCAAAAGTGGTACCAAGGAGCAAGAATCAGTGAGAGATTCTCTGGCAGTCAGAAACAGAGGGTAGAAGAGCAAGACAGAGCCCAGTCTCGTAAGGGGCACCCGTTGCTAGAACTGTTAGTCTGTGGGCCCAGCCCAAGGTATCCTGCAGACCCAGGTTAGAAGTCAGGACTGCAGCCTATTAGGTTCACAGTTCTGAAAAGCAGGTTCCTCTGGTATTTTTGAGTTATGAAGTAGGAAAACCAGAGGCAGTCAGACTTTGGTTGAATCCTGGATCTACACTTGTCAGTCATGGGCTGTAATTGTACTCTTTGCCCTTTCTGAGTCTTAGAATTAATAAACAGGTCGTGGCTCATAGATGGCATAAGTGGCTCCAGTCCCCGCTTCAGTACACACTGCAGACATCACTAATGGATCTCCGCACTCTTTCAACTGCATCTGTCATAACAGCAGAATTCAGCTTGGAGTGCTCTAGGGACAGCTCCAACCTATCAATCCTAGTAGGCACCAAAGTGAACTACACAGCAACTAAAGTCTAGCACACTGTGTTCCTGAAACTTTGATGGACTCGTGCTTTTCTTGCCTTTCCTTCCTTTTTCACCTTGGAGATGGTCACAGATGACAAAACTATCTCCAAATGAGCACAACAGTGACTGATCAGAACACCTTTTCTATTTTTATTTTTCTGGTGCTGGGGATTGACCCCAGGCAGGGTGCTTTACCACTGAGATTATATCCCAAGTTGTTTTTATTTTTTTTTCATTTTTTCTTATGTAAACAAATGGATGGGGTACATGTTGTTTCTCTGTTTGTACATGAAGTAGAGGCATACCATTTGTGTAATCATACATTTACATAGGGTAATGGTGTTTGATTCATTCTGTTATTTTTTTCCTTCCCCCCACCCCTCCCACCCCTCTTTTCCTGCTATATAGTTCTTCCTTTCTCCATTCTTGCCTCCCTCCCACCTCTCATTATGTATCATCATCCGTTTATCAGCGAGATCATTTGTCCTTTTGTTTTTTGAGATTGGCTTATCTCACTTAGCATGATATTCTCCAGCTTCATCCATTTGTATATAAACACCATAACTTTATTATCCTTTATAGCTGAGTAATAGTCCATTGTATACATATACCACAGTTTCTTTATCCATTCATCAATTGAGGGGCGTCTAGGTTGGTTCCACAGTCTGGCTATTGTGAATTGAACTGCTATGAACATTGATGTGCATCACTGTAGTATGCTGATTTTAAGTCCTTTGGGTATAGGCCAAGGAGTGAGATAGCTGGGTCAAATTGTGGGTCCTTTCCAAGCTTTCTGAGGAATCTCCACACTGATTTCCAGAGAGGCTGCACTAATTTGCAGCCCCACCAGCAATGTATGAGTGTACCTTTTTCCCCACATCCTCTCCAACACCTATTGTTGCTTGTATTCTTGATAATTGCCATTCTAATTGGGGTAAAATGAAATCTTAGGGTAGTTTTGATTTGTATTTCTCTAATTACTAGAGATGTTGGACATTTTTTCATATATCTGTTGATTACTTGTACATCTTCTTCTGTGAAGTGTCCGTTCATTTCCTTAGCCCATTTGTTGATTGGATTATTTGTATTCTTGGTGTAGAGTTTTTTCAGTTCTTTATATATTCTGGAAATTAGTGCTCTATCTGAAGTATGAGTGACAAAGATTTTCTCCCACTCTGTAGGCTCTCTCTTCACATTACTGATAGTTTCCTTTGCTGAGAGAAAGCTTTTTAGTTTGAATCTATCCCAGTTATTGGTTCTTGCTTTTATATCTTGTGCAATGGGAGTCCTGTTAAGGAAGTCTGATTCTAAGCCGACGTGTTAAAGATTTGGACCTACTTTTTCTTCTATAAGATGCAGGGTCTCTGGTCTGACTCCAAGGTCCTTGATCCATTTTGAGTTGAGTTTTGTGTTTTTATTTTTTTATTTTGAAACAGAGTGTTGTTAAATTGCTGAGGCTGGCCTCAGACTTGTGATCCTCCTGCCTGAGCCTCCTAAGGCTCCCAACTTGATCATAACAATTTAAAGCCTTTGAATTGGTCTCATTCAATTGTTTTCAAATTGCAGACATCAGTTGCAGGGCTTCCTACACGTGATTTGAGGGACACAGAATCCCAAGGCCATGACCCCTGCCTCAATCAGATAATCTCCATCTTTTTGTTTTATAGGTTAAGAGTTCCCATGGAACTTCATCTTATTCATTTATTCATCCAATGAATATTGATTAAGACAAAAAGTATGACTTTCCCCAACTGTATGAGAGGAAGGGAGGGAGTTTGAAAACCACCAGTCTAACCACTTTACAGAGAGAAAGCCAGAGACCCAGGCACTGAACAGCACTGGGTCAAGGTCAGGTCCCTCCCCTAACTCCCAGCCTGCTCAAGGTCCTTTTCAGACTGCACCAGATGCTTCCGTCCACAAGGCAGTTTGAGAATAAATGGCGAGTCGGAATTCACTCCTGTAGCCAAGAGACCCGAGTAAGGGACTAAACCAGAAATGGAATGTTGAAGTTGAAACCCGAGAGATGCTGCCTTCCAGGGAATCCCACAGCAGAATGGCAGCATTCGCTAGTATGAAGTTCCAGGCAAGACACTAAGCAGCAGGCCCCGGACGCATGCGCAAGATTCAAGGCATGAGAACCCCTCCCAGCCCTGCAGATGGAGCCTGGCCCCACTGGCCAGCCCCTGGCCAGCCCTCCTCTGGGCCAGTTTACGGTTGCCACAAGTGGACCTGGAACTATCTGCTCCTTGTCGCGCCTGGGCTCTCGCTGTTTTTTCTGCTGACTTGCGTCAGACCCTGCTCAGACCAGAGAAGCTTCCAGAGGTTTATAATACATCTGGAACCTACTTAAAGGCAGTTCTGTGCCCTATGGACAGATTTTTCTTCCTCTCAAGAATTCAGGCACCCCTTTTTATCGTCCATTCCCTCCCTTAATCAACAACCTTTTGTCCGTGTCCCAAACACCATGCCAAGTCCCAGGGAGGCTATGACTGGTCGTGGCTCTCAACCCAAGAAGCGGTTATCTCAGGTAGCCACTGAGGCGGTGAAGTGGAGAGGCCTCTCTCTCACAGCCAGACCGTCTGAGAGCCACCTGCTCAAGACCAGACAGCACAGGTACTGTGAGAACACATAAACCCTCAGTCACATGTCATCTCTTCGGGCCAAATGAGAAAGATGAACCAATTGCCCGAGACTTCTGTAGGTAAGCATGAGATGGCCGCAGCGCCGACATACATAAACGCCTACCACTCTTCTCCAAAAAATGATTCTCTTTTGGGCGCTCATAGCCAGCAAGCTTTCTCACCTCAAAGCCTGGGACCCTTTCACTTTCCCGCCCACCTACCTGGAACACACTACCCGCTCTCCTTCCTCGGCCAGTTCTTTTTTTTTTTTTTTTTTTTTTTTTTTTTATTTTATTGTAAACAAATGGGATACATGTTGCTTCTCTGTTTGTACATGGCGTAAAGGCATACCATTTGTGTAATCATAAATTTACATAGAGTAATGTTGTTTGATTCATTCTGTTATTTTTTCCCTTCCCCCCACCCCTCCCACCCCTCTTTTCCCTCTATACAGTCCTTCCTTCCTCCATTCTTGCCCCCCTCCTTAACCCTAACTCTAACCCTAACACTAACCCTTCCCTCCCCACATTATGTGTCATCATCCACTTATTAGTGATATCATTTGTCCTTTGGCTTTTTGAGATTGGCTTATCTCACTTAGCATGATATTCTCCAATTTCATCATTTACCTGCAAATGCCATAATTTTATCATTCTTGATGGCTAAGTAATATTCCATTGTACATATATATCACAGTTTCTTTATCCACTCATCAATTGAAGGACATCTAGGTTGGTTCCACAGTCTGGCTATTGTGAATTGAGCAGCTATGAACATTGATGTGGCTGTATCTCTGTACCTTGGCCATTTCTTTATCCCTGAGGTCTCAGCTTCCTCAATGAGGCTCTCCAGAAGCCCCAGATCTAAACTTTCTTCCAGGATGTTTTCTGTCACAGCACCCTGTGCTTTAATTTCACATAACTAGCCAAAATTTGATATTTTGTGTATCTATAGATTTATTTGTTCAATGTGAGGTTCTTCCACAAACCAAAAAAAAATCATTTCTTGCCTGAGCGGGTGAGTGGTATTATCAGTCCTGGAACCATCTGAAAAGATGTCATGAGTTTGAACTAGTGTAGGGAAGATGGAAATCTCTCTAACCTGCTGAATCTTAGGGACTTTTATTGGCACTCAGAATGCATGTCACACACTCATCTCAAAAGATACATTTTGGTCAAAACCACAATAACATCATCTACAGAAACATGTCCTAACCTTAGTTTGGTTCAGAAATCCAACTTTAGCTCCACAACAGCCTACAACCCAGCACCAGCAGAGACGATGTCACCATGAGAAAGAAGAAACGGGATCTTCCGAGAGCCACCAGGGCTGCATTCTGAGGCGGTGGTTTCCAGCGGTTTTTATTTATTTATTTATTTGTTCTTAGGCATCATGGTTTTTGGGTGGTTTTCGCACCCTTTGGCTGACAGCACTCATCCCTGAGCCTCAGGAAAGAGTCTGGGTAGATCTGAGTGCTCCTGACCTATGGGTTCTAAAGGTACCCCTTGCTCCTCTCTCATGACCAGGGTCAATGAGTCGAAGAACTTCCGTAAATCTTACAAGTCAAGGAGGGAAGGGGAAGATGTTCTAAGGGCATTAGGGAGAGACCCTGATAAATAAAGAGGAGAGAAAATGCAGCTTGAGAGAGGACTGCCCCAGTGCTATGACTCAGGAAACATGACACCGACCAAACTGTGTCTGGCTTCTCTGGAGCACCCCGACCTAAACGGGGGTCCCCTGCCAGTCCTGTGAGAAGGCCCCTCAACCGGCCAGGGTGACTGGACTGGGAGACTGGCCGTGCCTGTGCGGGTAGAGCTTGAGCGTGTGCAGTTCTTTCCGTACCGTCTTACCTACCCTTCTCGACGCCTTTCCCGCTGGACTTGACAATTCCCCCTGACGAAAGAAAGGGGAGGCCACGTGCCCAAGCCACGTGGCTACTGAGATGCAGAACCCAGTTCGGAATTCAGCCAGCTCTGCCTCACTCCTAGACGTGTTCTTTCACTTATGCCACGTATACCTACTCACTGAGCACCTGCTGGGATTCTAGGGGACAGGTATGGAATTGAGCTCAGAAGCACCTGCCGTGGCCCGTGTTTCAAACACGCCCTTTGGCAAAGTTCACCCATTCTTTGTGTGTGCTTTCTCGGGCCTGAGGTGACTTCCTACCATCCAGCCCAGCCCCAGTCCCCTGCCTGATGACTCCCTGCCACCATGATCCCACACAGGAATTCAGAAATGGATGAACTACTGCTATTTGGTCTCCCCCTGTGGCCACAATAGATCGAGTCCTGGGCTAAGTCTCTGCATCTGCTTCTGTGAAATGGGTATGTCAGTTTGTGCATCCATCTAGGATCCTCCTAACTTAACAAACTAAAATTAGGCAGAGGTGCGTTGGGGGGCAGCTTGGGCGGCCTGCACAGAGTTCACAGAGTGGCCTGGGTGGCCTCTCTTGTTCTGCACCTTGATCCTCTCTGCGCTCACCCCTCCCTGCCCACCCATTGCCACCAGCTGTGGCCTCAGCAGATGCTGCTTTGTTGGTGCTGAATCGCACCCTGAGGTGGCAGTTCCAACACTCTCCCTGGAGCAGCCTATTTTTAGCTCGCTGCCTTGGTGGCAGGAACCAGCAGCTCCAGCTGCAAGGAACACAGCACCGCCTCTGTGGCTCTTCCTCCAGCAACCCAGCAACACCTCCTCCCAACTCCACTGCATGCAGTCCTGTCCAGGGGCAGCAGCAGGAGGGCCCATGGCCATCGCCACAGCCTCCTTGTAGTTGGTAGGGAAGGGAGAATGTTGAGGATGTGAAGGAAGAATGAGGAAGAAGGAAGGGAGAAAGAGAGAAAGACGGCAGGCAGGGAGGAGGAAGGAGAGATCTTAAAGAGCCAGCCTCCCCTGCTCTGTGCTTCTTCGGCACCATGCTCTCCTTCGTTATCATTCTCTCATTTATGCAGCAAATATTTATGAGAAATTCCTGTGAACCAGCTGCTATAACAGCTACCAGCAGTACAATAATGGACAAAGCACAGTGCCCTCCCAAATCCCACCCATTTTTTGTATGTGCTTTCTCTGGAATGAGATGACTTCACCCGGTGGTAAACAGAGCAAGTGTTGGGGACTCAGGAACCCCGGCTGTGATCCCAGTCTCAAACCCCACTAGACTATCACCCTCTAGCTCAATGAAACCACTGGGCAAGATGTTTGGAAAGTTCTTTGCCCTCTAAGCACCCCAGTGTGCAGTGACTGCTGGTCTTTCCTAGATTCAGTCGAGCCCATCGCTGAGGACAGGAGGCAGAAAGGTGGTTGCTGAGAGTCAGGCAGTGCTGAGTTTGAGTCTCAGCTCTGCCAACTTCCATGCTGTGTTTTGGGAAGTAAACTGACCTCTCTGAGCCTCAGCGTTTCTATCTGTAAAATGGGGATTTGGGAGCTTAGTAATAGGTATTAGGAAGGATTGAATAATATAATTGGTCTCCCTCCCAGGAAAGACCATCAGCTTTTACCACCTAGAACCACATTCCTTGTCTTATCCTGTATTCTTGATGCAAAATGCTTTGATCATATGAAGCAATGTGTTTCCTATTTTTCTCAATTCCTGATACAGTGCCTGAGCAGCTATCAGAGCAGTATGTAGTAGGCAGCAGCTCACAGAGGGAGAACTTTGCTGGAGAAATAAGGAAGCTACAGCTCCTTATGACATAACTCAAGTTTCCCCCAGACAGGAGGAGGAAGGGGAACATGTTTGGCCAGGAGATAGATATTTGAAAGTCCTAAGATAAAGGTGCAGATGAGGCCTGGGTCCTTGGAAAGAAAACACTATCCATTCCCAAGGACCCCAGCCCAAAGAAGTATCAGAGAGAGGACATTTAAAAATATCTCCATTAGAACTTCAGCTGTGGTGACAGAAAATCTGAGGACATCAGATTGCTATCTGACTTCCTCCCTAAATACACTAAGGCACAAAGAGACTGGAACCCAGCAGAGGTAAAATGAGAGCAACTGGTTCCTCAAAGCCTGAGCATGCTGTGAGCGGGCCCAGATGTCCCCTGGTCCTCCAGAAGAAGAGCCAGAGCAAAGAACTGAGTTTGCAATAAACAGCCATTCCCCATGCCAGCCCAGACCCAGCGCCCCCGCAGGATCTGCCATACGGCAGAGGATTAAGCAAAGACGGAGGCAAGGGCCTGAAGGAGACCAACCAGAATTGTGTCCCAAAAGCCAGCCAGTGGCTCCAGGACCCCATCCCTTGCTGTTCCCTCCCTCCTGCCAGGGCCTTGGGAAGGAGGAGCAGAAAGGAGAGGAACACCCATAGACTGAGTGTGTCTGAGAGAAGATTCCAAGAGGCACTGCCCCAGCTGGGGGAGGCCATGTTCCCTGCTCTGCCAAACAGCCGTGCGCCCCTTCCCCATCAGGGGTTGGCGGCCACAGCGCTAGGAGAGTTAAGGAGTCATTAAAGAGACACTTTGGGGATTTTTTTTTTAAAAAGACTTTTCTGCCTTAGTTTATAAATTATTCACAAACAGAATATTTGTTTTGATTCTCTGTAAACCTCTGAGGAGAGAGAGCTGGGGCCAAGACATTAAAATCCAGATTTCCAGGCTCTCTGCCTTTGAAAGTCCAGATCCTCTCTCCCAAACCCCTCCTCCTGGGTTTGTATTATCTTTATTTACTCCAGGAAAGCCTGCAGTTGGGAGAGACCCGAGACCCTCCATCAGCACCCCTCCACACAGACATCCCACTTAGTCTCAATCCGAGGTCCACGCCTGGGAGCGTCCTGCCCAGGATGACAAGGCTGACTCGCAGTGGCCGTTCCTAGAGGAGCCCCAGATCTCCTGCTTCCGTCCCCCAGCATTCACACATCCACAACACTTTATTTTTACTTGTATGTCTCTCATCTTGGTTAGCACTTATTTTTTCTGACAGGGTAGCTGCTAAGGAACCCTCCACCTGGAACATTCCACAACTCAGTTTGTCTTCTTGCTTGTCCTTGAGGCCGCCGCACTTAAAGCAAGCAAACATTCGGTTTGGTTTGTCTGAGCACCTGACTTCCAGGGAGAGATGAAACCTGGAGGGTGGGGCGGGTGTCAGCTGGATGAAATCGTTGCAGAAGCCCTGCCTGCCACCCTTTCTGACAGAGTCTGTGAGCGAGGTCCCTGCCTGACGAATGGCTGAGCCACCCCGCAGGCTGCCCTGGGATGCCTGGCTAGGTTGCCCTGTCCCTACCAAAGGCTTCCTCATTTCCATCCACCTCCAGCATTCCAAGAATCATCAGACCTCAGTGTTTCAGCTCCACTAGTTTAGATTTTACCATAATTCCACCAGGGCTATCAGTGTTTTGGTAAGCAGGACAGGGAAGAAGGCAAGCTAGCTAACTTAAATGCCCTAACCTCTCTGGGGCATTGTAGCCTCAGTGGTAGTGTGGCAGGAAGGTGAAAACAGGCTGCATGCAGATCTCCATTCACATAAAACCCCTTGACTCATTATGAGATCGTCCTCATCTATTTGCTCTTGAAGGATCTCAGAAGAGCTATCCTGTGTTCAATCCTGTTAGCCTCATTTGAGTCATGGTGTGTACTTGCAAATTAACAGTGAATATTTTTTTCATTAAATTATAATTGACACTTTGGTAACCTACAATAACCTCTCTCTAATTTTTCTAAATGAACAAAGCTTCCACTGAGCTTGCTGTGCAAAAGCACTATGGAGAGGTTTACACAGTCCCAAGCAGCAACTCAGGACAGCTGAGTTCTCATCAGAGTGCTGCCTCACTTGCCCAGTGAATCAAGGTAAGTCATTCACTCACTATGCCCTCCCATCCAGAAAAGAAATGATGGCAAGTTGCAGGTAAATGGACGGAGTTGGAGAATATCAGGCTAAGCAAGATAAGCCAATCCCAAAAAACCAAAGGCCAAATGTTTTCTCTGATAAGTGGATGCTGATACTTGAAGGGAGGCAGGGTAAGGGAAGAATGGAGGAACTTTGGATTGTGTAGAGGGAAATGAAGGGAGAGGCGGGGGCAGGGGTTAGGAAAGATGGTGGAATGAGATGGACATCATTACCCTGTGTACATATATGATTACATGAATGGTGTGACTCTACATCGTGTACAACCATAGAAACAAAGTTATACTCCATTTGTATACAATGAATCAAAATGCCTTCTGCTGTCATGTATAACTAAATAGAACAAACCATAAATAAATCCCATTCCATTCTTCTGTGAGATTGACTTTGATAGAGGACACTAGAGCCTAGGAAGGGCAAGGGGAGGGTGAATGAAGGCAGATTCAATAAGAGGCACCAAAACACAGGAGGAATTAGTTCTGTTTTCTATAGCACAGTAGGGTAACTATTAAAATAACCTCTGATATAGTTCACAATGACTTAAATATGACATTCCCAGCAGACACATAAACAATGTTTGGAGATGGAAATGCTTATTACCCTAATTATATTACTACACATCATGTACATGTATTGAGTTGCCATAATGTGCCCCATGAAGACATGCAAATACCATGTCTCAATAATAATATGTTAAAAAGAAAAAAGGAAAGAAATTTGATACCTGTTATGGTTTGGATGTGAGGTGTCCCCCAAAAGTTCATGTCTGAGACAATGCAAGAAGGCTCAGAGGTGAAACGATAGGGTTATGAGAGTCTTAACTCAATCAGTGAATCAATCCCCTGCTAGGGAGTAACTGAGTGGTAACTGAAGGCGGGTAGGGTGTGGCTAGAGGAGGTGGGTCAGTGGGAGTGTGCCTTGTGGGTACATGTTTTGTTTCTGGCAAGTGGAGTCTCTGCTTTCTGATTATCACGTGAGCTGCTTCCCTCCACCACACTCGGCCACCATGACGTTCTGCCTCACCTTAAATCCCGAGGAATGGAGCCAGCTGTCTATGGACTGAGACCTCTAAAATTGTTCTCATTAGGTCTTTTAGTCACAGCAGCAAAAAAGCTGACTAAAGTACTACCATAGGTTAGATTTACCTCATGAGGCCTTGGGTGATAGGAGAAAACCATTCAAGCAAACCGTCAGCAAACACGTCATACCCTGGATATTGACAATATACAGAACTTCAGGATACAGAAAGGTAACTCTAATTCACTCACCCAATTGGTATAAGCAATAGACTTCTTTGGTGCCAAGCACTTGGTCCACATTGAAGAGAACAAAACAGACATGTTCCTAGGCTTGTTGAGCTTATCTTCTTGTGAAAGAACTTGATAATGAGCAAGAAAACCAATAAGCATGGAAAATAATTGCACATGGTAAGATCCTGTGAGGGAATCATGGCGCCACTGTGCTAGAAAAAAACAAAGTTGAAGAAGTTGTACGTGGTTTAATGGGAGCAGTCTGGGGAGGCCTCTGGTATGAAGTGATATTTAAATGGAAATTTTCAAAATGCAAAGGAGGCAGCCATAAGCAGAGAGAGTGAAAAATGCTTTGGGGGAAAAAGTGTGTTTGTCAAAAGGAACAATAGTGCCCAAAGCCCATGGCAAGACATAACAGCATAGTTCCTTCCAGGAACTATCAGAGGGTAGTGTGGGTGGAACTTAGAGATCAAGCTACAGGGTGATCTAAGCACAAGTCTCATCCTCAAGATGCTTGCCAGCGACTAGACAAGATAAGGTGTATTTAAGCAATTAAATTTTCAGGTAAAATCCTCAAAAAGGGCCAAATCCCAGGAAAAAAGAACAGGTTAGGAGCTACATATGCAACAGGATTCAGCTGAGGCCCACGGGAGAGATGGGCCTGAGTTGAGTCTAAGGGCTGCCCTGTTAGTGAGCACCGTGGCAGGGTTAGATACAGTTTGAATGTGTCTTCCAAGGGTGCATGTACTGGAAGAGGGGTCCCTGTTGTAGGGACATAAGAAGTGGTGGATCCTTGAAGAGGTGGGGGCTAGGGGAGAGTAAGCAGATAAAGGATTAATGCTGATCTCACAGAGTTAGATGGTTCTCAAGAGAGTACGTGGTTATGAAAGCGCAGGGCTGACTCCCTCTCTGGCTTCCTGTCTGACCATGTGATTGCTGTTGAACACACTCCACCAATGTTGTGCCATCAGCCATGATGTCTTTAGGAACTGAGCAGAAGCGAGTGCTGTGCTCTGGGATCTCCAAACCTGTGAGCTAAAATAAGCTTCCTTACTTTACTCAGCCTAAGGTATTTTGTTACAGCAGTGGGAAACTGACAAATATATTCTTGTACATAACAAACCAACCCATAACCTAGTGATTTAAAGCAACAGCTATTTGCGTAGACCCCAATTCTGTGAGCTGTCAATTTTGGCTGGGCTCAGTTGGGCAATTCCTTTGGTCTTGATTTGATAGATAGCTGGGGTGCCTCTTCACTCCACAAAGTCTCAGCCTCCATGAGTCTCTCACATCTGTCCAGCATGTTCTCAGGTCAAGGACATAGTGTAAACTCAGAAAATTTTGCAAGAGACTAAGTGGAAGTAGGCAAGTGGTCCTGAGGCCCAAGCTCAGAATCAGCTCACTGTCACGTAGGCTGAAGCCTATTGGCTAAAGCAAGTCATAAAACCAGCCCAGATTCAGAAAGAGCAGAGACTACAGAATTACAAAGGCAAAGGGTGTGGATTCAAAGAGGCCATTGGGGCACCATCAGTACACTCATCACTCCAACTGTTGCTTCACTAAAACAGTCCAAAGCATTAGCGCTGGAGGGAGAATCCAGATAGTGGTTGATAGGAAGCAAGATGGTAGTCGGGGAGACAAAAATGTGTGAAATTCAAAGACTGGGATGAAGAGAGAAATGGGAGACTTGGCAATGGAAGTGTAAGCCAGGAAGAATAGGTGTAGGAGGCTTGAGGATTGGGTCAGGCAGGAGACTAAAACATTTCCAAAGAGAGAACGTTGTCAACCAGGTACAAGTGCCTGCTGTGGCACACAATAACTAGTTGCATATTTTAACCCAGTTGCTGCAACTCCACTCCTCATACCATCTCCACTTTGCAGAAAGGCTGTGGTTTGGGAAAAACTCATCAAGTTTGCTTTTTTAGTGAGGCCTTGGAATATAGACAGACTTTATGTACCAAAATCCACTTTAGGCACTTATGGTATTACGGTTAGCATTATGTGTTATTCTTAAACACTGAATTAACTGAAATCATTTAAACCAAAGGAAATGGAACTTGTGGGTGTCCCAATTCCTTTAGCTCAGTGATTTTCAATTTACTTTAATAGAAGAATGCTTCTTCTAAAAAATAAAATTTTACGTGGAGCTCCAGTATGGAAAACAGATGAAATCATCTCTTAACTATATGCATGTATTTCCCAAGCTCTTTTTTTATGGCACTTATTTAAACAACCATCACAAAAAAATATATATTTTTTCCTGATAAAACAATAACCCAAGAGTTCTGGATAAGACTCATAGTCTTAAAATACTTCATCATCTAACATATCTTGGCATTTTGAATTATGCTGTATTGAGAAAAATCTTCGTTCACACAGAAAACGGGTGATAATCATTTATAGAGTTCTATACGAGAGGAATAGTACTGCTCTGTGTTAAAGTAAAAATTCCATTACAGGGCTACAGTCCTCTAATCAACGACACATTCACATTTCTAAGATGAACAGATGGAGAGATAGATGATTGATAGATAGATAGGCAGACAGACAGACAGATAGATGATAGAAAAAATAGAAGTTCCATTTATGTTAAAGTTACACACACACACATAAAGTTAACTCTTTGGTAGTCACTCTTGCATGTAAATTGGTTATTTGATGGAATGGAGTATGCACATTATTTTTTAATGATTTCTTTCTTTTAACTTATCCATTGTAGTGATAATTGCCCTGCTGCAGAATTACTCATTTCCTGGAACACACACTCTAAAGGAACGGAGAAGGCCACATTACAGCCACATTGTGGTCTTGGGGAAAAAAAATGCAGAGAAGGAACCTGGCATTTGGGGCCATATTTGGGTCCAAACTCCACCTGTGTCACTTACTGGCAGTGTGACCTCAGTTGTATTCTTTAATCTTCTTTGGCCTTAATCCCTCCCTCTTTACTATGGGCTTCTCCCCTATGTCATCAGTGGTTGTGAGAACTGAAACAAGGCGAGGTCACAGGATGATGAGTCTGGTGCACGGCAGGTCGTTGTAGAGCCTGAATAAATGCTACACCTTTCATCTCGGCCCTGCTCCATCTCTCCTTATTTCAGGAGTGAAAGTGAGATCAGATCTTTGATTTGCTCAAACGTTTCTCTAGATGCCCCCAAGTTCTAATAGCATCAGCCTGTCAGGTTGTATCCACGATGTTTGTAATTCAGGTAGCAAATTGATTTTTGAAAGCACTCTGGGCCTGCTCTGTCCATGTCGGATAAGCTCCAAGCATTAATTATGCACCAATATTGATGTTTTTTATCTGACAAGGTCTAATGTCACCATATTCAAATCTGGCTGCTTCCTTGTTAGAAAACCCTTCCAAATGTGGCCTTGGAAGAGACAGCATGTGTCACCTGCAATATTTGAGGTGTCCCAGGATTGAAGTCCTCAATTAGAATTAAAGACAATGTGTGTCCTTGTCTGAGCCTTAAGAAAGTGAGCTGGTGTGATTCACAAAAGTGGTTTAAGTTGCAGCTGCATCAAGCATTGCTCGAAAGAAAGCAATCAAATAAACATTCTTCGGGCAAACTGCACACAGTGGTGATGTAAACAGTTTGAATACATTTGGTTTTGCTGTATATACAAGTCAGGTATTATAGTTTGTGTTTGGAAGCCTATCTGTTTGCTAGTTAGCATGATCAACCACAAATATCCAGTCAGTCTGCCTGATTTCACAGAATCATTAGAAAAATTGGGATCAACTTATTTCTAAAGGAGACTTAGAGTCATGCAAATACTAGTGACTTGGAATTGAATTGTGCAAATAAATGACAGAGGATCTCATTCCAAGGTTCTTATAGGATTCATTTAAACCATCCAACAAATAATCATATGCTCTGGCTGCAGGCCAGGTACCCTTCTGGGTACTGGGCACACATCAGGCCACAGAGAGACAAGGCTGCTTCTGTGCAGTATTTATTCCAATGAGCATCTTTAAGATGTTCTGATTTCCATAACTTTGGCTAAGATGACTTTGCAAGGCAAAGAGAGGCAGCTGAACGAGTCTTTCCTATGAATTTAGGATTTTCATTAATTTAAAGGAGTTTGCTAATTCCATCTCAAGCAACTGCTAAGAAATACACACAAGAGTTTTGAATATAATTAATGTTTCTCTCATATTGAATGAGTTGTACTATGGATGTTTTCATGATGTCAGAGAAATTGTAGGAGAACTCTTGCAGAAGATAATTCCTCTACTTACTCTTCATTCTGCATTTTCTGAAAAGATAGCTAATGCCTATTTGCCCATTAAAATAAAAAGAAAAGGGCTCTTCCTTCTGGGAATGAATATTTCACATGAGTGATGTTGTAGGTGTCTAAAAAATGAGGTGGGGCATACCCTGAAATACTTTCTCCTTCATTTTTTTTTCTTTTTTCCTCCCTTTCCACAACATTTTAAGTATGTACCTGGTCCCAGATACTGCATGAGATTTGAAAAAGGCAGACAAAATATAACATGGTCCTAAGAGTCAAGAAATTCACAGTCTCATATTTAAAAATAAAATAACTGTTAGTAGATTAAATCAATGTAAGGTAGGCCTTACACTTCATTTCTTTTGGAAATCACAGTGTAATGGAAGGAGTGACAAACTAGATATAGGAAGATTTATTTTGGAGTCTTTTCTGGGTGGCATGGGGAGTCACTGAACCCCTCCATTTCAGTCTCCTCATCTGAATAAAAGATCTCACAGAACTGGTCGTGGGTTGGTTGAGAGTGTTGATGGAAAACGTGTGGAAAGCAGCACTTCCCCAGATGAGAGCAATGAAGCATGGAGACCACGGTGCTTGCAGACCTTGCGCCTGGGCGTTGGGGGCAATGGCGATGACCGAAATGGCTAAATAGTACTGCGAATCAGACAGACCTCACTATCATGGGGAGACCAGACGTGAACCGGAAGTCTGACTCCAGAAGGCCCTCCGCGTGCGGGCGCCAAGGGAGGATCAGAGGCAGGTGGAGTACGAGTAGGAGGCTCTGTGCGGGCCTCAGCCTGGGCCAGGCACGCGAGTCTTGGAGCGCAGGTTCTTCCACAGGAACGCATGGCGACACCTCAGATCTGCTCTTCCTGCTCCATGCGCACAGCACCTTCATTGGGAAGCACTGAGCAGGCAGGTTGAAGAGCATAGTAGGTTTTAAGCATTTCTGGGTCCCTTGCTGAACTTCATCCCAACAAAGCAATACCTGTCTTGAGCACCTACTGTCCACAGGGTATTTCAAATATATCTTCCCTATCAAAACTCTCAACCAGAGCACAGGAAACCCTTAATAAATCTTGTTTCCTCTTCCTAGCTCTGTACAATCTTTTCTTCTGTCAGGAAAGAAAGAGGGATCAGATCTCTGATATGTTCAAAGTTTATCAGAAGATGTTATTAAGAAGTTGAATGAATCTCTTTGTGATTCAAACCCAGTCCTATTTAATTCCAAGCACTTGGTGCTTTTAATATACTTAGGAAAGGACCAGCTTGGTCTTCTTCCTTTTATTCTCCTATCTATCTTTCTCTCCCCCATTTCATTTATTTTCCTTCTGTACTTGTTCTGAAAAGTACTTGAGACATTTGATAGTACGACTTTGTTTGCATTTATAGTGGTGGAACTCAGCTGGCTGATTGTATAACATAATGGTAGCTAACATTAACCCAGTGCTTACTGTGTGTAAGGCTCAGAGGTAATAACTTCATATATAGTATTTCCTTATAGTCTTTCAATAATTTTCTAAGGAAAGTTCTAGTACAATCTTTTATAAAAATAAGAAATGAAGGTCAAAGGTGGTATTGCATGCCTGAAGTCACTCAGAACAAAAAAAACTTTGAACTCTGGAGTCTTTTCTAGAAGCCATCAGTGGAATCCAGTACTCTGGCTCAGAAACACTTGTACCAGCCAACCAACAACCTCCACCCCCAAATGTCTTCCCCATGACCCTCTCCACCATCTCTACTTAATGTCAAAATCTGTATAGATGCCCACGTCCCCAAGCATTGTCAGGATTCTTCTATACCTAGGAGAAGTTCCAAGGTGTACAGTAAAGAGGGAGTCACCATGCTTAGGAGGAGCTACAAGCCCTCTGCACATCCCACTTCCCCATCTGCTTCCCATAGGACATCCCTCTTCCCTTGGCACTGTCCCTCTGTGACTTTAATAGAGCCAAAGTCAACACTGCACCACTTAATCAGTGTTTTCTTAATGAAGTCAGCAAGAAATAAGTCAAAAATGCACAACTCTGTCTTCTGAATTTCCCCAGAGACCCCACATGCTGAGGGTCAGGGGACATCCTTCCCAGATGAGCAGTTAGATTTTATAACTGTGATAATAACCATAAAAGTAATAGCAATAAATAGTAATCCATGACCCTTTACCATTTATGAAGTCTTTTTATCACATTCACTTATGTGAAATTTGGTCTTCCCAATTGTTCTCCAAGGTGGGGATAATCATGATGCTTTTTCTTTAAACAATACATGTAAAGAGAGATTCAGCCTTTTGTTATGGTGACAATTCAGACCTGTGACCATCTAGAGATGGTTGATGAAGGAGAGTCATGAATGAGGTCAAATAAGATAGGAAGAACACAAGTCTCAGTTAAAAACTCAAGTCATCTTCCGTGTATTAGAGATAAGACCTTTATTCCTAGCATGGCTATAGTTTAATTATTACAAGTTCCTTTTTAAGGATATGTGACTGTGAGCAAGTGGTTTGCTTCTAGAGTCTCAACTGTCTCCTCTATCTAGCAGGCATTGTGCTTCCACCTCCCCGTACTACATAGACGTTGTGGTTTAGAAACGAGGTGTCTCCAAAAGTTCATGTGTGAGACAATGCCGAAATGGTGAAAAATACAATTCGATTACAGAGCTGTATTTTAATTGGGGGATTAATCCATCGCATGGATTAATAATTTGAAAGGACTCCGGTGCTGGGTGGTGACCATAGGCAGGTAGGGTGTGACTGGAGGAAGTAGGTCACAAGGGGCAAGCCTTTGTGGTTTATATTTTGTCCCTGGCAAGTGGAGCTCTCTCTCTCTCTGCTTCTGGCTGTTATGTCCTGAACTGCTTTCCTCTGCCACAGCCTAACACCATGTTGTTCTGCCTCACTTTAGGCCCATAGCTATGGCGTCATCCCACCATGGACTGAAACTCTGAAACCATGAACCAAAATATACTTCTCCTCTTCTAAGTTGTCTTTTCAGGTATTTTGGTCACAGCAACATAGAAGGTGACTAAAACAGTAGAAGGATCCAAAAGATAATGCATCTAAAATGCCCACAACCATGCCTGGTGATAGACGGGACTCAAAATTGTTGGTTTCCTTCATCCTTTTCTTGAGTACAGTATGTTCTCAATAAACCCCTGCAGAGTTTAACCGAGTTGAGGAGATTCTAGTGATCTCAGGTATGGTAAGAGTTACATATTTTGGGATGGATAAGTACATGGACATGAGAAGAAAGTCCTTAGCTTTGAGTCTCCACTCCTCCACTCATAGAGGATAGAACAGCAAGTATTACAACCACTCCAAGACTCCTGTCACCTACTTCATGAGTTATTTTGAAGAGAAAAGTCAACTCAGATGCAAAGTAGAGTACCGGACACACAATGGATAACTGTCAGTCATGTTGAGGTCTGTCCCCTCTGTCTCCTCTTATTAATATGATAGCCTTTGAGAGCTTTGGGAGGCCCATCCAATCCAGTCTAACTTTCCCATCTGACATCATCAACAACGTCTGCCAGAAGTATCCTGTAGTGTCAAAAGATGTGAATACATTTGGACACTGTCTCCCGTTTCTGAGTGATTGCTTTCTATCTCTGCCATTGCCTTGGACATCAGTAATCGGCACCTGCACCACAGATTGTAGCAGGGCCCTTCTCCGGAAATCCAAACTATGGCAATGAATGCATTCAGAGCTGGAAGAGGCTTTTCCGGGAGGGAAGCCAGGTTAAAGTAGATGCGAGGGAACCACCTGGTGGCCAGATTCCCCTTGTTGTTTCCACCTGACTACTCTGGGGGCTCCCAAATTAAGAAGTCAAAACATCAACAGACAGAGTTGAATGTATACCAAACAAGAGAAAGAGACATGGCAGAGATGTTCAGAGAGATCCCACATCCCTTCAAAGCCCTGCCCATTTAACAGGAAGTGACTTTTCCAACGTTACAAAAAAGGTAGAATACTTCTCCAAAGAGGACCACTGTGTTGCCCAGCTCCTGGGGGGTTTCACTGACATGAGCTACAAAGGCTGCCCCAACCAGCCCTATGACTCTCATCTCCCATATTCTCTTCTTTTATCAAAGTACACACTGCTGATGAATCGCAAGTAACTCTGGTAAGATTGGCCTTTCCTCCGTCTTGACAGCACTCTTGACAGGAGTGAAGAGAGAGCAAGACCTCTTCTTTCCAACCTTCACAGCCTCCTCGTGAGGACGAGGAAACCTTCAGGGTGAATCTTGCCGTGCATCACATCCCTGGCTACGGCAATCACTAAACGGGCAGTGGACTTGGAAGTCAGCGCTTAGCAAACTCTCATCTCCTCACTGCTCTGGTTAGCCCCCCACCCAGGCCCTCTTCCCAGTGCCACCGATCCTTCCACAGTGCCCTCTGCAAACCAGCAAGATCCGTGTATCTCGAAGACTTCTCTCATGACCCTTCTGCAGCCTTGGTCTACTTGAAATCTAACACATGGGACTTTCTTCTCCAAGCCCTCACTTTCACTGTGCCCGGAGAAGATGGGAGTCGAACGTGCAAAACTAAACTGTGTTGGGAGACAAAGGTGAGCTCATGCATGTTGGGAGTTCATATGGTGGTGGTGATATACACAGGTACTGGAAGAAGATCACTTCTACCTGAGTTTCCACTCTGCCCTTCCTGAAAAGACTGGCGACTGCCTTCGCCCTTCTGAAGCTACTGGCACGTATAACGGACGTAACAGTGTCTGTCTCATGGGTTTATCATAAAAGGAAAACGTCTCCTTTTTCCTCATTACGTTTTCTAGATCATTCTTTTTTCCTATGTGCGTGTGCACACACACACACACACACACACACACACACACACACACACACTAGAAGTGAAGCTTATACCATCATATTATGCCCATTCCTTGTTTCTGTCCTCTCACATGTTCGGGTCATGACTCCTCATTCCTTGAAGTTCAAAGCTCCGTAACAATATCACTGACCGTATTTCCAAGGAAAATAAATCTGTGGAAGCAGCATGAGCATCTACCTTAAAAATTCCTGCATTCTTTCCATTGCACGGGTAAGAAGCTAGGAACTTCCTTCTTTCTCTCACGCTGCCCATCTAAACTGTCAGCAAATTCTTTTCTTCAAAACTACATCTAGAGCCTGACTCTTCACCTCCACTCCAAACTCTTTGTTCTAAGCTATCAGTTTCTTCTCATTTCCAAACATGGTGACGTCACTCTAACCCGTCTCCTGCTCCTGTCTTTGCACCCCCCCCCATTCCCTACACAGCCGTCAGAGTGAAGTTTTAAAGATGCAGCTCAAATGCTTTCTCACTTCACTCTGAGTAAAAGTCAAATCCTTGTATTTTCCCACAAGGACCAATATGACTGGAGCTCCCTTTGCTGCCTGACCACAACCTTATAGTTTTTCTTCTCTCCTCGCTCTCTGTTCCAGCCACAGAGGCCTCCTTACCATGTGTCGAGTACCTTCTTGCCTCAGGGCCCTTGCACTTGCCTGGAAGTTTCTTCATCTCCACCTGGAATTCTCCAGATCACCCTTTTTCACCTTTCAGCTCTCTGCTCAGATTCACATTCAGATGACCTTCCTCGAATATCCCATATCAGTGGTACCATGACTCCTCTCTCCTTTCCTTCGCCCTACTTGATTTTACTCGTGGCGGCCATCACCATCTGAAATAGCATTTATTTTTCCATTTGCTTGTTACTCGTTTTCTGTGCACCCCCACCAGAAAGCACACTATCTGAGAAGAGGATCTCTGTTTCATTTGCTGTGATATCTCTGGCAAATGAACCTGTGAAGCAGATGCCTTGCACACAGTAGGCTCAACACATGTTTTGTAAATAAATGAATGAGTGTATCAATTGTTAACCAGCCTTATAACCAAGACTTATGTGTAATGTTTGGCTGAGGAAATATTCAAAGACACTTCTTGAAAGATCATCCCAGTTCCCGCGAAGTAAGACATTATGGTGCCCTGGCAGGAAATTCATACTGGAAAATCAGAAGACCAGGTCTTTATTTCAGCTTGGCCTCTACCTGGCTGCTGTGGGATCTTACATGATATATCCTTTTCGGATCTCCAGTTATTTTGCCACATTATGAAAGTTCTGGATGAAGTAACGTTTGATGATTATGTCCCCAAGAATTTCAAACATCAATCATGTGAAATCAGAGACTGAGTCCAACAATGGCACTCATACTTGACTCTCCAAATACTGCATGAGACTGAGTAGTAACTCCTCCCAGTTCCAGGGTTTACTATTAAGGACCCCATTTTCTACTAACAGTAGCAATATTCTTCCCATCTGCCTACTTCTGTTATTCTATTTCTCAATCACTTCGGATCCTAGGAAGAGGATTTTTGGTTACTGGGCCATATCATATCTCCCAAGTGGGCGTTTTGCATACATTATGTCATTTAATCCTCACCACAGTCTTGCAATATAGGGATTATTTCCAATGTTACAGATAAAGAAAATGAAGGTAAAATAACTCGATCAGAGTCACCCAGATGGAAGAGTGATAGAGGCTTTGAGTGACTGTCAAAAATATCTAGAACCGTGGCTGAAGTTGTGGCTCAGTGGTGGAGCACTTGCCTAGCATGTGCGAGGCACAGGGTTTGATTCTCAGAACTGCATATAAATAAATGAATGAAAATAAAGGTCCATCAACAACTAAAACAATATCAAAGAATAATTTTTTAAAAAATCTAGAGCCCCTGGATATTTTTATTCTTCAAATCAAAGAGAGTAAGGATCCTAAAACAATTTCAGCTCTGGTCCTCATCCACTGCATGGCACTCAACCTATCAAGGCACAACTGTGAGCCTTTATTTTATCCACTGGAAAATGGGGTGAATCAAACTAGCCTTTACAAGAAGTGCTATATCCTTCTTGTAAGGATCAGACAAGCTGATACAAGGCAGAGCACCTAGAAAAGTATAGAAAAGTTTAAACGACCATTCACCTAAACACTTTATTTTTGCCCAAATGTATGGGAAAATAGGAAATAGTCATAAATGGAAGAAATGGTTTGCAAATGCGTCTGTCTCAAAGGAGAGACAAGATCAAGCTTCATTTCCACTGACTTTCCAGTCTAATGACCTAGAATTCACTGCTATGCTTTTATTCTCCTCCCAGGGTGCTACAGCCCACGTGAAGACGTCTGATAAACTGGGAGCTCTTTTGATGCATGGGAAAAGAAGATGTTTTCTATTCCAAGCACCCATATCTTTTTCTGAATATTTTTCTTCATAGTCTTCTGGGGGTTTTGATCTCACATTATTTCTCTTTTGATTTGAAGGATTGAAAAAAATCTACAGGACTTTTCAATTATTTATCACAGAAGGCATTAAGGCTTGGTTTCAAAGTTGATTTCTGATTTCTACTCTTGCTCATGCATGTCAGAAATTGGTCTGACCTCCAGAGAGGGGAACTCCATGAGGGTCAAAGGGCATGTCTGACTGACATGTGGGACCTCAGATGTTCTGACCTGGACCTCTGTCTCCAAGCTGGGGCCGCAGCATCGGCGTGACGGAAGGAGCGGCTGGGAAACTCTCCCAGCCTCCTGACTCCAACTTGGTCTTTGACTTCCACTATGTTTAAAAAAAAAAAAAAAAATTATGCCTTTAATTGAAAACATTAAAATCTTACTCCTTTTCAATTCAATAGCTACTTATTAAGTACCTAATACCTATTTTGTGTGGAATATGGGATAAAAGTCACAATGATAAAAAGTATTCACTTTTCACAAAATAGGTGGTAGCCAGGACTCAGCTGGAGTTTGACTTCCAGCCCCATCTTTTACTAGACCTGGGTTGTTAGATAACTTTCTTGACCTGTCTGTTCCTGAATATCTTCATATGTAAAATGGAGTAGTAATAATCAAATGTCAACCCTGCAGTGTTGCAGTCCTCGAAGGGTGCATACACAGTACCTAGACGAAGCTGTCCATGAATATAATGAGAATAAGAATGGTGTTCTAAACACAAGCAAAAGTAATACAGTTCCTGCCTTCACACTCTACTGGGGAGTACAGACTTAAAAGAGTTGCATAAACATATGATTACAAAATTGCCAAGTGGATTATGTCCACCTGCCCCAACGCTCCACCATTATGTGGTAGCCAAATGCATTTGTGGTGGAACACAGAACTGGGCCCAATCTCAGCTCTTTAAAAATGCAACCTCAATAGCCCAATTCAACCTGTGAAAGACCTGCCCATCATTCTGATTGGTTCAGAGGTGGACATGCGACCTAGACAATCTTAAAAAGGAAAGCCCAGGACTTTCACAGTGAAAAAGAGGCTCCCTTTCTTGTCACTGGATGTGGCAGAGAAAATATTTGACCCAGAAGTTGCTATCAGTTATTTTTTTAAGCACTAAGAGAGCCAAACTTAGGAAAAATCAATACCTATAGAAGGTAGAAATGACATAAAAAGAAAATGAATTTTGGTAATATTGTCGAGACATTGGATCTACTTACCTAAAACTTAGCATTCCTTGAGAACATTCAGACAAAAATCATCATCAGTTAAAAAAAAAAGGAAAAAAAAAAAAAAGACAACTCAACTGGGCATTGTGGTGCACTCTAGTAATCTCAGCCACTTAGGAGGCTTGGACAGGAGGATCTCAAGGTTGAGGCCAGCCTCAGCAACTTAGTGAAACCCTCTCTCAAAATAGGAAATTTAAAAGGGGCTGTGGATGTAACTTAGAGCCCCTGAGTTTAATCACCAGGACCAAAACAAAAACAAAAACAGAAAGAAGCCCTCACTTAAAAATGAGCAATGAGAAAAAGATCTGAGTAGACATTTCTCCTAGGAACATATGAAAAAGGCCAATAAGCACATGAAAAGATGCTCAATATCATTAGTCATCAGGGGAATAAAAACCAAAAGTCCACAGAGTGACTGGAGTCAAAAAGTCAGATACTCACAAAGGTTAGTGAGCATGTGGAGGAATCAGAACCCAGGTACACTACTGCATGAAATATACAATAGTGTAGCCACCACAAAAGAGAGTCTGTAAGTTCCTCAAACCATTAAACATAGAGTTACCACATGAATTACCAATTCCATTCCTGCTACATACACAAAAGAAATGAAACTTGTCCATTCAAGGACTTGTTAATTAATGTTTGTCGAAGCATTATTTGTAATAGCCAAGAGCTGGAAACAACTAAAGTACCTACCAGCTGAGGAATGGATAAGAAAAATGTGGTATATCCATACAGTGGAATACTATTCAATCATAAAAAGGAATGGAGTAGTGATATTTGCTACAACCTGTATAAACCTCAAAATCATTATACTAAACCAAAGAATCCAGTCACGGAAGTTCACTTATTGCATGAAGTTCACTTATTGCACTTATTGCACTTATTGCATATTCATATGCTGTGTTCAGAGCAGAAAAAATCTCTAGAAATCAAGAGTAGATTAGTGTTTGCTTTGGTTTAGGAAGTATGGGAGGATAGGCATTGATAACTAAAAGAAACAGGATTTCTTTTTGAAGTTATAAACATGTAAAACTGTGGTGAAGATTGCACATATCTGTGAAATACAAAAATGCTGAATTGTGTGTACATTTCAAATGGACAAATTGTATGGCACATGAACTATTTAAAGTAATTGTCTTAAAACCTGTTAAAAATAAGTTAACTTCATTATTTAAGCCAGTTTTGAGTTAAGCATTAGCAACTTGCAACTGAACAATTTCTAAGTGCTATGAGTAGAAACCTCAGGGGCTGGGGGAGTTTTTATCAGTTTACATCAGGGACCTGATCTAACTGGGTTATGGAGAAGTCAGAGTAGAAATAAGGAACAGGGCTTCTAGCGGGCGAAATGCTCATCTATGCCAAGCCCCAGAAGCTACCCATCTCCACCTGCCACCTCTGTCTGTAGAGGGCACTGCTGACCCTCACCCACGGGCAGCTCTAAGATGCATTCATACAAGACAGGGGAGAGCAAGACTCTCAGCAGCTTCCGGTGATCTGTCACACCACTCGCCTTCAGCTTCGTGACTGAATACATGCTTATGCCTCGTCAGTGCATCCCTGAGTCCTTCCTAAAGACCTTCTCTCTCTCTTCCTCCAGCCCTGTGTGTCTGTGTTCTTAAAAACATAGCTCAGTATTTTTCTGATTTTATGTCCAGGTCTGGGTCTTGACTTTCTCTAGTCATTGTCCTTTGTAAAGCCCCAAAGAACAACTGGTGGTATGTGCCCAGTACATGTTAGCTTCCTTCCCTCTGTCCCAACAAACCTTCCATATGCTGGCTGACTCCTGAGACGTCCAGGTGCCTCCCGTCTTCTGGTTTGGTCCCTCAGACCCACCTTTGGGACTATTTCCTGTTGTTCTTTTTTATTTATTTATTTATTTATTTATTTATTTATTTATTTATTTATTTATTTTTGAGGCAGACTGCTTGTTGAATTATTCCCAGTCGTAACTCTGCTCATTGGATTTCCAGGGCTTTAACTCAATTAGGCTAGTCAGCTCCCACTCCTCCCCCATCACCTAACCCATCTGACAATAACTAAGGCTGGTGATGCCCGATAAACTAGCCAAATACATCTACCAGACTGTCAACCTTAGTATCCATGCCAGAGGGGCAGGGAATTTCCCTTCTGCTTACTTTGCACCCATATACTACAATGCGAAGACCAGCCCATGATAGATCCTTCGCAGATGAATGCCCCCTCACTATTGAAATTACTGTCTAAATGTCTGTTCCACATTCTACACTGGAGCCTGCTTTGGGGCAGTGCCTCTGTCTGATCGTCTTTGTAACTCCAGAATCCCGCACACAGCCTGCAGCAGAGTACAGCACTCACTGTACTTGGGTTGAATTCTTCAGCTTTTCCATGAAGTCAACCACTCCAGCGAAAGAAGATCTTGGTTCCATCTGAACACTCCAAGCACCTCACATGAAACCCCTTGGACACACACCCCCATTTCTGCCTTCACTGTGCTGATTTGCAAGAATGGCCTGTCATTCCCAAGAGATGCTGAGCTTTTCTGAAGGTGGGGGTCCCTACTGATTCATCTTCTGGGACTTGTGCTGGTGACACAGAATAAGACCCATAATAGAAGCTCGGTAAACATAGCTGTTGAATAGCAGGCGGGTGACTGAATGACAAGGAGAACAGAGAGAATAACTTAGCAGAGGCATCAAGCCATGGTATCCAGAAGGCTAAACACGACAGTCTGACCCGCACTGAGTTTCCCCTAAATTGATGTGTCACTGCGATCGGGGTCCATCAGTAGATCTCTTGTGTGCATTATCTCCTTCTCCCAGCAAACCTCCCATTCTCTGGATGTTCCCAGAGGACAGCGCCCATATCTGACATGTTCGCAACTGCACCCTCAGCGTGCAACCCACGCCAAGCACTCAATAAGTGTGTTGACAGCTGGACGCTCAGGCTCCCAGGAACACCTCAAGGTTCCAGATCTTCCTGCCACCTGGAAGCCTCTTGCCTTCCGAGTGGATAAGGACACAATCGTGGTGGCCATCAGCCTCCCGCTGCGCCCCCACCCCTCCCCGCCTTTATGCTTTTCCAGCTGGCGTGAATCATTTAATCTGCAGTTAATTCAGAGGCATCCGAGCCTGGCTCGCCTATATCCGATGATCAAGATAAACGGCTGGAGTATTTTTATGAGTAAAATCTCTTCGGATTTCAGTACATAAATCACTTGTTGTGAAATCACTCATTGTCTTTAGGCAAAGCTATAACATGAGGGAAAATTCTATCTATTTATGAACCAAAAGTCAGGGGATTAGGAACATTTTGAAGGAAAAGAGACTACAATATAAAAATAAGATTTATCGCTTAATATTCTTCTTACATATATCCCTCCACCCCTTTCCTTTACTTACTTTTCAGCATGGAATAGAAATTCAATTTCGTGTTTGTTCTACAGAATCATAGGGGGAAGCAGATCTTAAGGGGAAGGATTCAGCCAACACTGTGGCTCCCTACCAATTCACCCAGGCCCTCCAGATGGCAGGCTGAAAGTCACTTCCTCCGAGAGACCCAGGCTAACGTCCATCTCTCCCTTCGTGCCTTTCATGGTTTCCATTGGTAAGAATTTTTATGACTCTTGTTAAAGTTTTAATTGTATATTTGTTTATCTGTGTGCTTAATATCCGTCCACCTCAGTGGACAGACTATTCCCTTATGTGCGGATTTATGACTACATTTTTTTTTCACTGTGTCTTCCACACCTAAGACAGTGACCGGCGTAAAGCACATGCTGAGCAAATATTTGTTCTAAATAAATATATGATAAGAAGTTCCCCAGCTCCTTTTTGGAGTTAATCTAGGGAGCCTACCACAGAAAAGGAAGCTCTATTTAATTCTCTGGAGTATTTTAAATTTTATTGATTAGACATGAAAGGTTATTTTTCAAATAAAATAAATGTTTATTCTGTGCAAATTATTGCAAATGCGATCTCTTAACAATGCCAAAGTGTGGCAAAATAGGTATTATACCCATCCTAGTGGTGACCAATTAGGAGCTTGAAGATTTCAAAGGTTTTTTTCCCAAGCGTCAGTCACCAATGGTAGAGACGGGATTAGAACTCACATATTTTAACTCCCAAGTTCAGCTTCTTGCCACTGTGTTCTATACTCTCCCTTTTGAAAACCCAAGGATACAGGAGGAGCTTATTTCCTGCTGGAAACTTTTTTTTTCCTCTTTCCTGGCTTTCCATCAGTAGAAGGAACAAAAGAACTACAAACAGCAGCAGACCAAAGAGAGGATTATACTTTCCTTTCTCTTTAAAATTTGCAGAAAATCCAGTAGACACAATGCCAGACATGGTCAGTGTTTTTAGGTTGTGCTAGCATCTGACTGCAAAAGGAATTTTTAGACAACCTTTCAGGAAGCTAGCCCCCGGGGCCAGGTCCTGCTCTGTACAAGATTCATCTTTTGGTGCATTGATCCCAAAGGCAAGGATTCACTTCCAACAAGCGCTAACAAAGGCACACGGACACAGAGGCACATCCACACAGGCACACTTATACACGCTCATGCACACACACATACACACCTCATATTTAAACTAAAACTTATCCCCAAATGTACGCATGCATATAGTTTCACAAACAAGCAGACTCATCCTCTGTCCCCATCACAGCAAGCATCAGATGAATGCATCAGTTCATGTATGCCTGTGCACCAACGCACCCTCGTGAATGCTGAATCAGAACCCACATGGGTACACATTCTACCACACACGAAGTCACTTTAGGTCCACTTTCCCACTTTACTCCCAAAGTAATCCACAAGTTATTTGATTCTAAAAGTATGTTGTCAACCCAATAATTTAAAAGGGATCCTTAGCCCATGCCATATCAGATGAGTTTCAGAGGGTCTCTGACCTACCCTGAAGCTAAGTAGCCGGGCACAGTGGTGCATGCCTGTAATCCCAGCAATTTGGGAGGCTAAGGAAGGAGGATTGCAGGTTCAAAACCAGTCTTAGCAATTTAGCAAGGTTCTAAGCAACTTAGTGAAACCCTGCCTCAAATTAAAAAATAGAAAGGGCTGGAAATGTGGCTCAGTGGTAGAGCACCCCTGGGTTCAATCCCCAGTTCCCCCACCTCAAAAATAGGGTGTATGCACATTTTTCTGGGTGTTAGTGTCCCTGATTTTCCATGCTTATGCCCCTTCTTCCAGCAAAAGATTTTGGACCACCAAGCAGTGGGGATGATCTCAATGACCTGAAAATGAGATAACAAAATTTATGAAGTGCCTTTTCCTCCAGTTCCTCACTTAATTCATACATTTATACAGCCTTGTAAATTTGCCCTTACCAATTGTGACTTCCTGATAGGTGAAGACACTGGGCACAGACACCTCTAGGCTCATGTCCACTCACACCTACTCATCCATCACTATGCTGAGATGGAAAGAGGAGAGAAACTGACACCTGAGTTCATTGCCTTGCATGGAAAATGTCACGTGTTTTCTCCACCTGCAGGAGCCAAGAAGAGGTCACATACAGGTCTCTCATATGAAAAGCAACTAAAAAGTGATTATTTTAATAAGATTTTAGCAAGATACTACACATCATCAATATATGTTGAAGAAACAGAGGATAAAGTTTACCTTCTAGATTGTCTAGTTCATCTTTAACAGCTCTGTAAACAGATGTCCAGAGGAAGCAAGACAATTCCTCTACCTGCTGCTTGGGATGCTCTCTGTCTAGATGACCACATGGCTCATTCACCAACTTACTCCCTTGGGATCTCAGTACAAATGTCTTACTGGAATCCACACCTTGCTGACTGACCACACAAGTACCACCTGCCATCCTCCCTACTTGCACCCCCACACCTCCAGAATGTGCTTTTTTCCCCTCTTTAGTACTTATCCTCCTGCAATATATTATATATTTATTTGGTCTTGTATTTAGTACATGTCTCCCTGGGCTAAGATGCAATCTCCATGAGGAGGAGACTATGCTGTACTGGAAACCTACACAAGACACTTGGGAAATATTGGTTTCATGAATAGAACCTACCAGAAACTACAGAAGAATCTACAGAGAAGATAAGTAACTCCACCAGAGTCACCCAGACATTAAAGAGGTTCAGGTTAAAATCGTCTTCTAATCACTGTTTTTCTGCCACCTCATTACTGCTTCCCAAATGTGAGCTTCATACAATGTACCTTTGTTTCACCTGAGAAGTTTCCCAGTGGGAAAGGGAAACTCTCTCCCTGGTCCATGCTCCTTTAAACAACAAGGAAATCACTGCCTTCTGTGACCAGGAAGTATGGAGATAGGATGAGCATCAGAGCTGGTGTGATTCAGCTCAGCAACACCACAATGAACCTGGACTGTTTTGCATTGTTGATTGTTCTGTTGCAGTCTCTGACATTGACTAAGTCTGTGTATTGTCTAGGTTCTGCCACAAAAAAAGATGCTCTACATTTTTAACTGAAATACTTTTTGAGACCATTATTGATTCACATGCAGTTACAAGGAATAGTACAGAGCTATTCCTTCTACAATTTCCAACCATGGGAACATTTTCTAAAACTGTAGTGTCACATCACAAGCATTGATATAATCTGCAACTCTTCTGATTTCTCCCCATTTTACTTGTATTATGGTATGTGATCGTGTGTATGCACACATGTGCACTCGTGTGTTGGTGTTGAGCTCCATCTATACAATTTGCATTTTATTACCCATTCAGCTCCATGTATCCAGCACCTCCATTGAGATACCAAATATTTCCAGGATCTCAAGTATCCTTTTGGTCGCCCTTTCATCACCATACCCACAATACCTACGCTACCATCCTTAACACCTGGAAACCACGAATCTGTTCTCAATTTTTAAAATTCTGTGATTTCAAAGAGTTATTAATGAAATCACAATTTTTGATAAACTATCTTTACTCAGCATAACTTCCTGGAGATTTGTCCAAATTATTTCATGTATTAGTAGTTTGTTCCTTTTTCTTATTGAATAAAATACCATAACCATATCTTACATTTGTCTATAATCCATTTCAAAGTAAGTTTTGTAAGATATGAGGGGTTTTGTGTGGTTTGGCTTTCTTTGATTATTTGTTACGTGCATGCATGTATGCTTTACCTACAATGTCCAATTGCTCCAGCACAAATTATTGAAAAGGTTATTCTTCTTCCATGAAATTAACTGTACACCTTGGTCAAAATTCTATTGGCCATCCCAGTGCATGGGTATTTCTATGCTTCTGTTCTGCCCCATTAATCCATACATCTATCCTCCCACAAACACTTCATGTCTTGATTCCTGTGGCTATATAGTAACCTTGCTATCAGGTATAGTCACACTTGTAATACACTTTTCTGTCCATTTTTTTTTCTATATACATTTTTAAATAAGATACCTATGTCCACAAAAAACCTTACCAGGAGTTTGATAGCAATTGCATTAACCTTATGGATCAACTTGGGAGAGAACTGGTATATTTGTTATGTTGATTTGTCTAGTCCATGACACCATACTCTTTCTATTTATTTAGGTCTTGTTTGAGTCATTTTATTTTTTTTAATATTCTTCAGCATAGAAGTCTAAATGTTCTTTTTTAATATATACTCATGTGATTAATTTTTATATGTTGACTTTGTATCCTGTAATCCTGCAGAACCCACTTATTTGGGGACATTTTGAAAAACTCTTTTCTTATCTTTTATAGATTCTTTGCAGTTTTCTTCTGTAAATAGGGATCATTTTATTTCTTCCTTTCTATGTATGAATTCTCTTGCCTTATTGCATTGGCTAGTATTTCCAGTACTATGTAGAATAAGAATGAACATCTTTGTCTTGTTCCCAGACTTACAAGGAAAACATTCAATCTTTTACCATCAAATGTTATGTTAGCTGTAGATCTTTCATAAATGCTCTTTATCAGCTTGAGAACATTTCCTTCAATTTCTAGTTTACTGAAGGTTTCTACCCATTAAGAGTTTGAAATTTTTTTTTCAAATGCTTCCCCTGTGTTAACTGATATGATCATTGGATTTTTTCTTCTTTAGTTTGTTGACATAGTAGATAGCTAACTGATTTTTTTTAACACTGAACCAATCTCCCCACTATCTGCAATAAATCTCAGCATGTTTTATATTTTGGTGATCTAACAAAAACTCCCATGGCAGTGCTACTTTTCTTATATACAGGAGGCTTAAATCTGGCTACTACTAGAATTACTTGAGGAGAGAGGGGTTAAAATAAATTCCCAGCACCTCTCCCCAGACTGTTAAGAGCTAAATCTCCAAAGGCAAGTCATGTTTAAATAAATCACTCAAGTAATTTTAAACACTACCACAACTAATTCTGATGATGATCCAAGTTTGGACTCTCTGTCCTGAATACCACCTCCATGCAGTCCCCAAAAGAATCGGCATCAGTAGAGGTCATACCTCTTGACTGGAAGACACACCTGTAAAATTAAACTTTTGCTTTTGGATAAGTGTTGGAGATTTCAAAAAGATGCTTAGAAAGTATATCTAGCATCTGCAACCTTTCAATTTCAATAGGATGGGGTGACTCTAGGTGGAATTTGCATTTCCTTTTGCACATTAAACAAAATGGAAGCACTAACGGAGTGCAGAGTGGAAACACAGCAGTAAGAGAAACCAAGAATCTTCCTGAAACTATAAGAAAGGAAATTGCCACTCTCTTTTCATTGACTAATACTATCCATTATTTGGCTGTCCCAAGTAATAACTCCTTCCATGATTCCACCAGTTTTCTTAATGATTTTGATCTGCCTTGTGCTGTGAGTCCCTGAGAATATACAAATATTTCCATTCCTACTTACCGTCCTTTATGGTTTCTCAATTATTTCAACTCTATGAGATGTTCTTTTTTTTCTAAGAAAGAACATTCACACAATAGGGAAGGTTCAGGAATGTGAAATCATTAGGCTTGGCATTGAGCTGGCTCTTCCATAAGCCTAACTGTGTGATCTTATTACCCCATTCAACCTCCCTGAGCTTCGGACTTATCCTCTGGGGGATGAAAGGAGTTTCCTAGATGCTCTCAAGAAATCACTAAGAGGATAATGAGATAATGGGTGTAGATATGTGAACTGAAAAATACCACAGAGACTTAAAATATCACTAATGCTTACCAAGGAGGTTTGCAGGACTATGTTTTCATGAATATGTATGAGGCTCCCTATTGTTTAACATAGAAACCCCATCTCTTCGACCAGTTTTTAGGAATGTTCAAGAGTTATTACCCACCTACCTGCCCAATGCTGGGCACTGGAGAAATGGTGTTGAGACAACAGATGCCCGGCTGGGCCTTGTGGGGCTTGGCATATGGCAAGGAAAACAGAAACAGAGATTGAATCCTTATAGCAGCCGGAGTGTAATGAACATGTCAAACACAGGGGTGGGCCACATGCTAGAGAGTTGGAAGGACCTTCCCAAGGAAGTGGCTTCTAAATTGAGTTATGATCACTTAGAATAGGGGCTGGATGGAGGAGAAAAGGTCCCATGTCTAGGGATCAGCATGGGAGAGATCAGAAGGGAGTATGACTATGGGACATCAGAGAATTCAAAGGCCAATGAGCTAATGGTTAAGAGCAAGGATCAGAGGAGTTGAATAGCTGGAGACCTAGACAGGGCCCCACACACTCCAGACCAAGTGGCAAAGCAAACAATTCCCTGTCCACTAGGCACCGGACACTGTCTCCTATCTCCTTACTTTCCTTTGATCACTTTGTCCTTAAGTGTCAAGCATGTCACCTCACTTCAATATACATAGTCTATGCTTCCAATTCCAGAGCCACTACAAACACATCCAGAAAAACCTGCTCCATGGAAAGAAGGTTCTGACTCCCCCTCCTCCCTCCCCTGCCCGGGCACCCTGAGCAGGCCCACAGCCTCCAGACCCCTCCTTGTGTGTGACACACATCAGCTCCGCCAGGGGTGGGACTGTGGCATCTCCACCTCCCTCTCCGCACTCCCAGCTTCTTCCTCTGACACACTCCCACCTCCGCTGTCTCTTATTATGCCACACACCTTGCGCAGCTAATAAATGTCTGTCAGATTAATTAAGTAATAGGATAGAGAAAAGTATTATCTGAGCAACGGGGGCCGCCCCAAGAAGAAGGTGATCTCATGATCTCAGTCCAAAAGCTGAGGTGAGCCCCGAGGATCCGGCACCTGGACGCCGTCACCCGACCACATTCCCCGCAGGTGGGTCTCACGTCACTCACTGAATGAAGGTGTGAGCAGCAACTGGGGTCATCAGCCCGTCGTGGACATCCACCCACCAGGGCTATCTGTAACTCTGGACGCTGGGTAAACACCCCGTGGGGCATGCCTGTCTTCCCGTAGCAGCATCCCAGGGGACTTCCTGAGTGTCACAGGCATTTCCCAGCCCAGGTCCCAAGCGAGAACCACAGCTGTCACAGACTTCACCTTGTTATCAGTGGCTGCCCAGCTCTTCCCAACAGAGGCAGCTGTTGGCACCCTGTGGACAGCCACGTCTGGGGATGGCGGCCTTGTTCTAAATCTTGTCAGGGGACACCCCACCCTGACCCTACCAGGCCAGGGGGGTCAGGACAGTGTTGTGGGCACTCCGTAGCCTCTGTCACCACTGAAGATCATTTCAAGTGCTGTGAGAGAGACAAAAGCAACCAGCCTCCAGGACTGGCATCCCCCACGGGCTGTAATGAGCTCATCTTTGCCTCCAATATAAGCATTCCATTTTAATGCAATTAAAAAAAAAAAAAATGAATCCATGTCCTTGAAGGTATTCAGAGTTGGAATGTATGTAGAAGTTGGCGTTTGTGAATCAGAAGATCCGTATCTGAGCCCTGATACTCATATCAGCTCTGTCACCACAGGGAGGTCACGCCTCACGCTCCAGCTGTCATTCCTGTTTCTAAAAAGAGGAAGAAGAAATCAATGAGTCGCCCCGCTCTGACATTCCAGGAACTTCCATTGCCAAGTCAACAGAAAAGCACCCACTCTAGGTCAGGGACTGTATTGGGCCTGTACACATCCGTCTGTTATCTCCTTTCATCTTGCAGCTTTGTAGAGTGGATTCCAATATTTCCAGGGCTCTGTTTCCACCAAGGAAACGGCAAGGTAACCATGGAAGGAGGTGATTTTTCTGAAGTTGTGTGGATATCAAAGTCAGCACTGAAATTAAAGCGGGTGGCCTGACTCTTCCAACATCTCCCCTAAACTCAAAATTGCATCCACATTCATGTGAAAAACTCTAGCCCTAGCCAGAGTCCACGGAGTGTTGGGTGTTCATCACTAGCAGAAGGGAAAAGGGGGGCCTGAGCTGCAGAATGAGAGATCACAATCAGAATGCAGAGTGTGGCCTAAAGGTCTGTAGGCACCAGAGTAGAAACAAGGCCAGGTCCTCTTTAAAGACATAGTCGCCCTGACCCTGGAGTATTGATTCTGGTCCAGGTTGATACCAAGGCATGCAATAGAAGACCTGGAAGCTGCTTTTCATGTTGGAAGAGAAGAGTAAACGTTCAGATAGTAATGTCAGCTGAGCAAGAGGTGAAACTCTTCATGATGAAGTTTATCTTCTTAAAGATTTTCTTGATAAATTTAAAAAAAAAAAAAAAGCCGAATTCCTTAATTTTGGAGAATCCTTTTTTTTATTCAAGAAACTGTTTCATAACTATGTCTCATATAATTTGCACAAAAAGTATTATTACACAGAAGCATTCTTTTCTTTTGGTACTAGGGATTGAATCCAGGGGTGCTCTACCACTGAGCCACATCCCCAGCCCTTTTTAGTTTTTATTTTGAGACAGGGTCTTGCTAAGCTGCTCAAGGCCTCACTAAATTGCTGAGGCTGGCTTTGAACTTGGAATCTTCCTGCCTCAGCCTCCTGAGCTGCTGGGATTTTACATAGAAACATTTTTAACCACATGTGTATCTGGAAAAAAAAAAAAAAAGGCCAAGCAAGGAAAGATGAAATGAGACCCATTGTCTCCTGACTCCCAGATTCATAACCTCCACGTTTCACTGAGGTCACAGAGACTGCTGAGTGCCTGCCCACTAGCCTGCCTACTTCTTTGTTTTCCTTAATAAAATGTCCTAATTTTATTTGAAGAAGCAATAAATTAAGCAAAATGATTATATTCCCAAGCCTCCCTCTCAGCTAGGTCGACCAGGTGACCAAGCTCTGGACAGACAGTATGCACACTGACCTTTGTGGAAGGATTCCAAGAAAACTCTTTACAGGGAACCAAATCAATGAAGGGGGATCCTAGTGTCCTCCCTTTCTCCCTTCCTAATCGCTGGCCATGAAAAACTGAAGCTCCATCCACCCTGTTGGGTTAAGCATGACCTTGAGCACACAACCCATGCACTGAGATAAGGAAGCCAAAGTATAACAGGAAGCTGGGCCCCTGATCATGCTGAGGCTGCCCTACCAAGGCTACTTTGCCTTCCTCTGGAATGCAGGGTGGTGAAGAAAGCAATAATTGATTTTTGTAACGCCACCCTTATTTGGAGGGTTTCTTTTCCATGCAGTTAAACCTAATCCTAACGGTTACAACCAGATGGCTTCATTTGAGAAGTGATGTGGAAGGGAGACGCTACCTGCTGGGAGACCTGGTTCTTTCACTTGGTTGACATGGTCACGAGAAGGAGGAAAGAACAAAGGATGTCACATAATTCATCAGATGTGGATGCCATCGGTTGCGTGACACGCTATAATTTTATGCATCACCCACAAAGAAAAAAATGTTGCCAATTAAACTATGACATGCCATTGATTGTAAGATGCAAATCAATTTCAGAAACGTTACAATGTGAGAAAAAAAAAAAAACCATGAAATACGGTGAATCAGGATTTAGCAAAGCACAAAGTTTAGACAGAGAGCTCATGCCATCTACCCACCCCGGTCCCTGCTTTCAGAACACTGAAGCACAAAGAGGGGCAATGATTTCTTCAAGTTCAGTGATGGAGCCAAGATGAGAACCTGGACTGCAAATCACAGCTCTCTAATAGGTCCCAATAGACACTAAATTTGTGCTCGTGTTACCTTGGCCACTAGTGACATGTTTATTGAATCAACCACCTGTTCCTGTTTTTTCTTCTAAAATACACAGTAGGGAAGAGACAGAGACATGGACCCTCACCCCTCCCACACACAAGGGACTCAGCAGACACGGGAGACGGAGGCAGATTTCACAGATAATTCACACTCACGTGGTGCAGGGCCTCCAGCCTCAGCAGCAGCTCTGAAGAACAGGTGGTCACCAAGAGCGGCAGGAAGGAACCTTCTGAGACACGGGCAGTCGAGGCCGCATGGCAGTGGCTGATGGCTGGGACCCAAAGAGGCTCAGCTCAAATCTCTTCTCCCTCTGCTACACAGAGCGCAGACACTCCTGTGAATGGCGCTCATGATGGGGCAGCAGGAGCCCCAACTCCTAGTGTTTCAGAAGTGGAAGGGCCTGAGAGATCAAGCATTGATCCCACCCACGGGAAAGACAGAAACGGTTCTCATCTCTCATCACCCCACATGGAGCTTAGAAAGACCACACTGGTGACAGTGGGGTTGAGTCGGGAGGCAGGACATGCAGTAGGAAAGCCACTCAGCCACAGAGGCAAAGGCAGCAGAGCCCTGGAGGAGAGCAGTTGGGATACAGTGAGTAAGGAGGATGATCCAAGCAGACCAAAATGAAGCTTCGAAACCCAAGCTTCTGAGGTCCTTTCCCCACACATGATACAATTTCCTCCTCTCCTCCCAAATACACTTGATGCCTTCCCTCTCAGCATCCCTTACTGCAATTAATTCCTTTTACAGACTATGCATAAATAAGGTATGAATGACTAATAACCACGTAGGTTGCCCGTGATGGCCACCCTAATACAGGGAGTCCAAGAAAGGAGCTGAACCACCCAGTTGTGACGGCAGGCTTGCAAACTTCAGCCTGAGCTTCCCACTGCTACTGACGTCCTCAGCTAAGGATGTTCACATGAATAATAAGCATGGCTTCCCAATTTTTTTCCAGCACAAATCTCAATGCATATGTGTCTGTGTGCATGCGTGTAAGAAGACGTGAATAATAAAACTTGAGCATGATGAAGCAATGCAGAGAAAATACTTTTCAAAATACTTAACACATGAATTGGACTCAGCCTGCTGGAGTCAAAAATGTCTAGGAGGGGCTGCTTTCATGAATTCATGAGAATAGATTATAATTAGTAGAAGCTTTAAAAATGAGTTTTCCTCCAGTGTTTAGACCAAATAAGGTGGGCTCATGAAAATGTGTTAAGCACCAGAAAGCACTCCGGACAAGTTATCTTGAAGACAGAATGATTGTTGGAAATGGACTTGTTTTCAGAGCACACTGATTGTGTTGCAATCGAGTCCTCCTCACAATCAGACTAGAATTATTTTCATTTTACAGACAAAAAAAAAAAAAATGCCTCAAAAATAAATAGCCCAAGGCAGTATCCTTCCCTTGAGAGAGAAAGTATCCATCCCTCAGATGGGGGTGGGGCAATGGGTGGAATGTTGGATTCCACAACTCTAAAGTTCCTCCCTGTGGTGGATCCCAAGGAAAGAAGTACAGAATAGATTTTATTGAGCTTTAGTAAAACACTAAAGCATCATCTCATAAAATCCCCAGAACAAATTTAGGAAATAGGTATTATAATTGCCATCACTGTATGGATAAGAAAGCAAAGGATCAGAGAGCTTAGGACCCTGTCCATGGCCACACAGCAAGTCAGGACCAGATCTCACATCCAGAGCTGGTCAGCACCAAAAACATGACTTGTTTTTCCCAGTCCAGAGTCTTTCTACTCCATAGTTGTGAATATACATTTGGTTGATTTAGAATAATAGTGTCTCATAGATCCTCTAGGGAGAAAAAGATTTGGGGGTGCCTTCAGCCCGGATGGATATTGCCTTGCCAGGGATTCGTTTATGGGGTAGGCAACAGGGTTCCTCTCAGTAAACCTGCCTTCTGCCAAATGAATATATAAAGAGGTGTTCGCAACATGGAGGCATTATGTTCCTTGCAAATCCTGGACCATTTAGAAGGAGATCAGACCCTGCTTTGCTTGGCAGGGGAGCTGTGTTAGTGATTCATTCCAAAGCATGAGAGGACAGTGCAGAAACAGTCAATGGAGAAGGGGTGTGGGAGCAGAGGAGAAGGCCAGGTCAGGGGAGAGAGGGAGGGAGGGGCAGCAGGAAGGAGGAGATCCGCTGGGCCCCGGGTGCTTCAGGAACAGTCGCCAGGTCAGACCTCAGTAAAGCAGCTGATCTCGAGCTTCCAGAAAAGGGACTGAAGTTAGCACTCTGTCTGGTCAGAAAGGCAGCTGGGAGATGGAGATAAATGAAGGGCCACTCAGGCCCCTCCCTCCTCCCATCGCACACAACTTTGAATGCAGGGCAGAGAGAGGGTGCTGGGCCCAAAGACAGGGGTGGGCCGGAAGCGGGGAGCAGCCCTGCAAGCCGATCAAAAGCACTTTCAAGTTAAGATTAAACTTTGCAGATTGCAGGAGGCCAATTTAATGGGAAACCTTCCCTGTCCTCCCTGTCCTCTCCCTCGGCTTCCCCTGGGAAGGGGCTGGGTTGTGATGTTGCTCATCAGAGAAACCCCTGGACACCAGATCTTATCCAAATGAGCAGCTGGAAACAGCTGAAAAGAGGATGGGAAAAAATAGTTTACAGAGTGTGGAAGGGGGTGGGGGAGGAGGTTTTAATTATCCTGCATTCGTCCTGTGCAGGGGAAGGACACACGCCAAGGGCATTTAAAGGTCATTATCCCTGAAAGATGAAAGCCCTCTGGCCGGAAAAGCCTGATACCTGGGTTCTGGGTTCGGCTCAGCTGCTGCGCTTATTTTCTCAGCGCTGGGAATCTAACCCAGGGCCTCATGAGCACGAGGCGAGTGCTCTGCCACTGAGCTGCACCTTCACCGAGCCACTTCCCTTCCTCAGGCCTCCGTTTCCACTGTTGGAAAGTGGAAGGGACAGAGCTCTGTGGAGACTGCTCTCCACCACTTGTACAGTGGTTAGACCTATGGTCATGTCTAAACTCTCCTTCTACCTACCATGTGCGTGACCCTGACAAGTCCTTGACCTCCCTGAACTTCCATTTCCTCTCTGGAAGATGGCAGGGATGATCATTTCTCCTGTCGGGAGTATGGTGAGGATTAAATGAGAAAGCCCACGTGGAGTGCAGGAGACAGTGTGTGGTATACAGCCATCCCTCACCGAAGTTGCTCTTATCGCGACAGTTGTTCAGAATTGTCCTGAAAAGAATGGTGGCTGGCGGGGGTCGGGCTGGGGGCCAGAGGGTGTGATCCTAAGGGTTCAGATTGGACACCTGGCTCTGTGAGTCAGGTAGCCAATCTCTAAGCCTCAACAATCCCATCCAAAACAATGAGAAACTTCTGGCTGTTCAATGAGAGGCCAGGCTACCAAGCCCTCCATAAAAGGTCCGCATCTTTGGTCACTTCCATCAATGGGCACCAGAGTTTCTTTCAGGGTGTTTAAAGTTTCAGTGTGCAAGATGAATGAGTTCTAGAGGTCTGCTGTACCAAATAGTGCCTGTCACTAATAATAGTGTATTGTGCATTTGAAACCTTTAAACATTTACCACAAGACAAACAAATCAGAAGAAGGGACGTTTCGGAGGTGATGGACTCGTACTATGTTCTTGATTGTGGTGATCGTTTTATGGTGTGGGAACATGTTCAAACTCACAAATTTTATGCATTACATAAGTGCAGGCTTGTGTCTCAATTACAGTCCAAGAGAGATGTTTTCTGACAAGAAATTTTTACTATACATAGACAATTCTGTGTTACAAAAATTTATATTTTGTAGGCCAAAAGGTAATTATACAAAAAATTATTTGCATGTCCCATACCTTTTCAATAAGCATAAATGGATTTTGTTGGGCATTCATTATATGACCATGTTTTGATAGATTAAAAAAATAAATCCCTGGTAGCTCTAAAGGACTCTCACTCTCTTATGTTCCAGGATGATTTGTTTCACCTTGCAAGTTGTGCAGACGCTGCCTCCTCACCAACAAGATGCAGCATGTGGTCGCATGTCACCCCCAATGCTCCAGGACCAAGAGTGACACCATGTCTCCAGCTGGACAGCCGTGAAATTGGAAGGAAAACCAAGTGTGGCTAATTGGATGTCCTGCAGGGTCTCTGCTAGCCAGGCCTGCAACCTGCCCAGGAAACCCTGGGGCCACTAACCGTCCCAAGCAGCAGGTGTCTTCCGCCTCCCTAACCCCAGGGGCCAGGAGGCAACGTGCCTGACCTTGGAGAGGGGCCTGTCAAAGCCACTGCAGCTATAGGAGGGTCAATCTGCCAGCATAGTTATACAGCCTCTTCCGTGTTAAGAACAAAGCGTGTGGCTTCTATTCAACCCTTTGTAGTCCTTTCCCTTCTCTGGATGCTCTGGTCTGAGTATTTGAATCCCCTCAAGACTCGTATGTTAGAGTCCTAACCCCCTCCCGGATGGAATCAGGACAACAGGACCTTAGGGAGGTGATTAGGTCATGAAAACAGAGTCCTCATGTTGAGATTAGTGTCCCTATAAAATACACCCAAGGGAGATCATTTTGCCTTTTCTATCATGTGAGGATACAGCTAGGAAAAAAAAAAAAAAAAACCTATGAACCAAAAAGCAAGTCCTCACCAGACAGCAAATCTGCTAATGCCTTGATCTTGGACTTCCCAGTGTCCAGAATGGTGAGAAAGAAATTTCTGTTTTTTCTAAGCCACCCAGTCTATAGTATTTTGTTACTGCAGCCCCAATAGAGTAAGACAATGTGGCCTCAACATCACCCCTGATATGTGGAATACATGGTGGTCTGTCTCTGCTTCTAGTCCCAAAGGCAGCGCTGTGTAGTTGTGGTGAGCCAATGCTCAGAGGCCCCCATGAAACTGGTCACAGGTGTTCGTTTCCTTGTGTATTCCCCTGCCCTTCAGTGTGAGCCAGGACCTGTGAATTATTATTATTATTATTATTATTATTATTATTTCTATTTTGGGTACCAGGGATTGAATCCAGGGGGCACTTAACCACTGAGTCCCATCCCTAGTCCTTTTTATTGATTTTTTTTTTTTTTTAAGTTTTGAGTCAGGGTCTCACTAAGTTGCTGAGGCTGACGTTGAACTTGTGATCCTCCTGCTTCAGCCTCCCTTGCTGCTGGGATTACAGGTGTGTACCACCACACCTGGCACCTGTGAATTATTTTAACCAATACTGCAAAGATGAGAGCAAGTTATCTCTAGGGTTTGTTATAGGAAATGACAACATCAGTCCTCCACTTCTACCTTCCATAAAGACGAGCAGTCATGTTGGGAGTCCACGTGGCAATGAGCCCATTAAGTACGGAGGACAGCTTCGGACAACAGCCTTCGAGTAACTGATGTATCTGTTACGACAGCTGCAAGGAGCTCAATTCTGCCAAGACCAATTAAGGGCACAACCACCTACAACCACCAGGTCACCATATGAGAAGGCAGCCTCCACCAATACCTTGGTGACAGTCTGATGAGCCCCCACGGTTTGGGACCCAGCTAATTCATGCCTGGATTCCTGGCTCAGGAAAACTGTGAAATCATGAATGTATGTTGTTTGAAGACACAAAGTTTGCCTTATTATGGTTACACAGCAATAGATAACTAAAAAAACAGAATAAAATATTCAACTAACACTACTATGGAGGTCCACAATGGATAATTATGAATGCACTATAACCATAATTCCAGTCGTCGAAATAGAGCAGATGAAATTCAGTTCCTCCTTCTAAAGGAAGCTTCCCTATACACACCTCCTGCCACTGGGTGACCTGTTTTACCCTATGTGACCAGTTCCCTGCCCCACTTCAGAATGATTGACATAGTGCTGTCCTATGGAAATATAATTCAAGCCACATGTGTGGTTTTAGATTTTCCATTAGACACACTAATAAAGAAAAATCTAAGGAAAAATACTTTTAATAATATAATTGACTTAACCACTCTGTAGAAATATTATCATTTCAACCTGTGGCACTAGTCACATTCCAAGGGCTCAATAGCCACATGCGGCTGGTGATGTAGACAGGCAGGGTTAACTGGACCTCTGCCCCAGAGGCAAATGGCCCATAGATTGGCTGATTGGCTGTCCGTCAAGGAATCAGCCCTCCAATCTCCCCTGACAAGGTGATCTAGGCCACTCACATTTTTTTCTCTAGGCAATTTGAGCTTGAAAATAAAAAGGCGCCAGCTGCTGTTAGGATCTGCAGCTGAAAGGTGAAGACAGGGTCCTCAGAGGTCTTGAGGGGCAAGGTTTCCGGATGGACAAAAATAAGTCAGAAATTCTAGAAGCAGAGAAAAGCAACCTGGTAGTCAAGGTAGCACATGAATGGAGTGCACATGAGGCATGTGGAGGGCAGGGGATGGGGGTCGGGAAATGGACCTCCTTCTCTCGTTTCATGAACGTCGTGGAGAGTCCCCGTTGCTGAGCCCTGTGCCAGGCGCTGCGGGCAGAGTAAATGGCAAAACCCCGCAGGCCTTGCCATCGCGTAATTGACAGGCCAGTGGGAAATGACAGATGTGGAGTGCAGATGCAGCTGCAGAAAACGTGCTGTGGGAGAGAATCGCAGGCTACTTAAACAGTACCGGGAAGACCAGGAAGGGCCTCAGCGAAGAAGCAATGAAGCCAGATCCTGAACAACGGACCCGGGGGGTTCCTGGTAATAAAAACAGATAAGGGTGTCTGGGCAGAGGGGACACGCAAGAAACATGGGACCAGGGCAGCAGGGCACACGAGAGGTCATGAGATGGCTGTTCAGAAGCATGAAATACATGGTGTGGGGCCTCTAAGTTTGCACTAAGGGAGCCCCAAACATCCGCAGGACTTGAGGGAGCCGCTGTGCCTCCCCTGCACCCTCCCACTGCAGGCTTCTTGGATCTGGCCTCACCCATGATCCTGGTTCTTTGATGGTGTCCATGGAACCCTGTTCCCTCATTTACGCTTCACATATGGCTTTAAAATAAACTTATGCTCTCGGAAATAGTTTGAGTGGGTTTCCATTTCTCTCCAGCAAATAACTGCAGCCAAAGGCAATGTCCGCCACATGCCTGGCCCGGTCTCCCCACTTTGCACCAGGGGTGGATTGAGTGCTCACAAGCTGCTCGGGTGCACTCTGGATCCTATAGGTTGGACACTGACCACGAACACCTTCTTACACTTTGGGACCTGCCTCCCCTAGTCCTAGGCATACTCTCACCAATCCTAGAAAGGAGGTTTGAACCCTCAGTGTACAGACGAAATGTCCAGGACCAAAAAGGCCAGTGGCAAGACTTCGTACTCTCCTGGAGGCATTGACCATCTTATCAGAGATGAGCCTGGCTCAGTTCACAGACCCGCAGCAAATGTGTGCCTGGGAGGAAAGGAAAAGTAAATCCATATTGACAGGGTCCTAACACATGCCTGAGTTTCACACATTAACTCTTCTGATTTCTTACAACCACCCAGTAAGGCACCACTTTATTTTATAGAACGGGAAACTGGAGTTCCTAAAGAGTGACACATGGCCCTTCCTTAGAGGTCCAACTGACTCCTAAACACAAGCAGGTTCCACGTGGACCCCTGAGACAAGCGGACCATACTTGTCTCCCTGAGCTCTGTACACACTTGCCTGTGGAGAGCACCGCCCTGGTGGGCCAAGAGCTCCCACAGGCTGCAACCCAGGCAGCTGGCACAGGCCCGCCTCATGGAGTCTATAACTACAGCAGCAGTTAAGCAGTCTAGTAGTTGTTCATGCGGCTGCTGTGCTGGCCAAAGAGGTCAGCACACGACTTGTCCTCTGGTCTCAGCCCTCCGGCCTTTGCAAATGCCCAATTGGACTCAGGAGCTAATTTATACCAGGGGATGCTATGTTCCCCAAATACCAGATGAGTGGCCTGGGGCTCCTGAGGGTGGTGACGATCGTGCCACCTCCCAGCACTCAGGAAGGGAAAAGTGGTCCTGGAGTCCTGGGCGAAGGGGTCTACGAAAGCTCAGGGGACAGATGAAAATGTGGGGTTTTAAAAGACTCAGCCAGCCTCTGCCAGCTTGGCCAGATGCTTCCATGAACGGGCTTGGAAAGAGCTGGGAAGAATGAAAGTCGTCAGTGAAACAGGGCAATAAAAGTGAAATAAAAGCAAAGGTGGGCTCCTGTCACTGGTACCGGTCTCCATCCTGTTCCCTTCAGAACCGAGTGCCTGCTACCCAGTAGGTGACCTTGAAGGCACAGTGATTGAGTGGGCAAGAGGCTGAATAACTGAACGAGTGACTGGTAGTTGAGAGGACACTAGATGAGCAGCAGGAGACTTGGGTTCTAATTCCGGCTCCACCAGAGCAGTGGCTTACCAGGGAGGCCTCCCTCCACCTGGATCCAAACCTGGATCCTGCCACAGGCCCATCAGAGCTCTGTGGCAAGACCCCAGGCACCCCTGCTGCCCTGCCGCCTGATGCTAGGAGGAACTGCGGACCCCTGGGCTCGTCCTATATTCACCCCTTTCCCTTGCTTACAGGATGCAAGTTCTTATTCCAAATTAATATGGCAATTTCTCGAAGTCTTTATCGCACTGTATCGAAATGTGTATCGGTGTGAGAAAGGGAATGTCTGCCACCCCTCCCTTCCTGCTACTGCAAAATTGAAATCCTGCGAAGACGGCAGCCGGTTTCATATTTTAATTATTTTTGCTTCTTCCTAGGCATGTCTCTGTTTTTCAGTGACTCTTTTCACTCCCTTCTAGAAGCAGGCCCCACTCCCTCCTCGAATGGAAAATATGCTTGTCTCCAGCGATGTAGAAAATGTTTCGAGTAAGTCAAGATGTCGATTGGAGAAATACCGGGAGGGAAAGATCTGCTCTCTTTGAGGTGCTGAAAGAAAGCAACTCAAGCGAAGAGGGTGTCTCAGAACTTCAGGGTGTTTTAAAACGCAATGAACTTAGAGGTGAACTTGGACTCAAATTTTGACTAGCAGGCTAACTAGCCAGGCGACCTTGAGGCTGCCTTGTTTACTCCGTGCCAGAGCCCGCTCTGAGTGCTTTTCAAGTCTTGGCTCATTTAGTCCCTACAACAGCTCCATGAGATCGGAGCTATTATTATCCCTATTTACATTTCAGGGCAGAAATAGAGGCATACATGCTTTGTCCCAGATGCCCTCAGAGTCGGGCAGAGCTGGAAGATGAAACCCAACAGTCTGCCTGCAGATCACTCCTTTCTCTATTCTCTTCCCCTTTGGTACAGTAAAAATGTGATTCCCCCTTTAAATATGCAGCAACCCAAGGCCTGGAGAAGCTAACTGGTTGCCAAAGTTTGCAGAGCTAGGAAGTGGCAGAGCTGGAATTCGAACCCAGGAGCCTGGCTCTCCCCACGAAGGGGCCAACTTCAAAGACAGCCGTGTCTCTGTGAGCCTGGGTCCGTCGGTGGCCTTCGGGAGGGATTCCTACAGGCACCGTGTGGCAGTAAAGTGGAAGGAGACACACAAGGTGCCTGCCTTCCTCAAGATAGTGATCAAGTGAGGAAGACAAGTGTCAGCAAATAAATGGCAGCCAGTTCTAAGAAGAGTGAGAACAAGGTCCTTCTGAGGTTGAAAGAAGCTTGAAACAAGGTCATGGTGACAAAGATCTTGCTCAGTCTCTGACTTAAAGTAGAAACCCAGGAAGAAGGGATTACTGCTCTCTTGGCCAAGAACAGGGAAGTGGGATGGGGACGGGGGAGGGGTGTCAGGTTGCAAAAGATGTCATAGTGGTTACTGCCACAACACCTCACTCAGCACACCCCCACAAAGTGTTCTACGCCTTTAAAATGCCTCCTGTGACAGAGAACTCACTGTTTCAAATAAGAAATAAATTCACCCTGAGGGGAGAAATTGTATTTCATAATAATACTGAGGGTGGGGAAAGGTTGGAGCTTATTAACCTCTAAAACAGGGGTAAACTACTTTCCTTGTTGCTTTTTGTTAGAATTAAATAAGTTAGCTCACAAAAGTTCTTAGAACAACGCTTAGCCCATAGTAAACAACCGTGAGTTAGTTATTAATATGCCTGATGTCATTGTTGATACTGCAGTTATGATGATGATGATGATGATTATTTATTATTATGTGGTGCCTGGGGTGCTGGTTTCAGAGTAATCAAATCTGAGTTTGAGGGCACCTCATTTACCAGGTGCAAGACCAAGGACAGTTCTTCACCCTCTCTGACCTTCAGTTTCTCCATTGGCAAACGGACTGCTGGCTTCAAAGAATGCAAGGTGGTGTGCCTGACATGCTGAGCACGGCACCTGACTCCCAGCATGTGCTCCATGTTATGATTGACAAACAGGGGACAGGTGGGTAGGCTTTTGAGGGCAGGTAGGCGTGCCAAACCCGCTCATCCCAGAAGAGGGGAATTCCAGAATAAGACATCAGGCACTTCTTTAGTGGACTCTAGACCAGAAAACAAACGCTCCCTCCCAGGATCCTGCCCCGGTCTCCTGGGAAAATGAGGACTCTATCTGCATCAAAGTTCTCCAATGGTAGAACCGAATGCAGGAAAGGGTTTGAGATAAGAAAGCGTGGTGGAGATGCTCTGGAGAGAATTCAGACATTTAAGTGGGATGAAGGAGGAAGGGAATGAAATAAGAGCCAGACAAATAATGTGAAATAGAGCAATTGTTTCTCAAACTGGGTTCCATGGAACCCTGATTCTGATATGTGGCTTCAAGGTGAGTCACAGAGGGCAGGGGAGGTCAAACGCCTGAGACACTGGGATTCCTTCTCCCTACTTCAACAAAAAAAAAATCTCCATTTTTACTGTTTTGGGGGGAACAGAGGCTTTTATCAGTGGCTATTGCCACAAAATTGCTATTTTATAAAATACCGCAAAACCTCAATGACTTCAACAATGAACGTCTGTCTCATACATCTGCCTGGCCCGATCGACCTGGCTGGGCAGTCTGCATCTTGCCATCATTACTCATCCTTGTGGGTGCATGTTGGGTGGAGCTGACGGACCTGAGCTGGGCTTGGCGAGCAGTTTGGCTCTCTACCCACGTGCCTCTCATTGTCTTCCAGGACACATGAGGCAGGGCAGGCATGTCCTTCAAACAGCAAGGGCAGGGGCACACAAGGGCAAACCCAACCATGCAAAGCACTCTTTGGAGCCTCTGCTTGTGTTGCTTCTGCTAATACCCTGTTGGCACCCTCCACGCTTCTGACCAAACTCAGGGTCAGGGGTTTGGATGGGTCTCCCCATGGCAGAAGACCACCACAGTGGTACCTGGGAAAGGTCATGGACACAGGGACAGGTAAAGCCAGGGGCCAGGAATGCATGTGGCCACAAGTTTCTATGTGAGATTGCATTTGTGAAAAGGATGAAGCAGTGTCTAAAAATAAGTCTGAAAATAACTGAACTAGAAATTCTCTGAGACCTGTCACACCAGAGAAGCCATGATGCAGATCTGAGTCCTTGGCTTGCCAGACAAAAGCTGTGTGACCTTGGCACATGGTTTAATATCTCCCAGACTCGGTTTCCCCATCTGTACGAGAGCATGTCACAACTGAACAGGAAAATGTTTTAAAGTGTTTCCTGTGGCTGTCCAACCTACTGTCAAAGAACTGCACTGTTTAAAACAGTTAAAATGGTAAATATTACATTGTGTATATTTCACAGCCACACCAAAAAAAAAAAAAAAAAGAAAAAGAAAAATGTGTGCCATGCTAACTTTCTTGTAGTATGTGCCTAACAGGAGCAGTGGTCTCTGGACTGATGGGTGGATAAAGAACACATGGTATGTTGCCACAACGGAATACCATGCACTCATTGCAACATGCATCAACTAAAGCTCATTGTTAAGTGAAACAGGCCATGCACAGAGAGACCAGTACTGCAGGATCTCACTCACGTGTAGACTAGGAAAAAGTTGATCTCATTGAAGCCGAGAGCAAAAAAGAGGTTGATGAATAGGCGTTAAGTTATAGTTTGAGACACATAAGTTCTGGTGTGCTATTGCACAGCTGGGTGACTATAGATAATGACAATGTCTATATACGTGAAAGGACCTTGAATGTGTTCACCACAAAGAAATGATCATTGAGGAAACCAATCTGTTTACCCTGATTTGAGCATTACACAACTTTATTTGAACATTACGTGGTTCCCCCTAAATCTGTACAACTTTTACATATCAGTTCAATTTCTTAAAAAACTTAAAAATTGGAGCAATGGAGATGATAACTCTGACTCTGCATGTGCTCGCCATTGTGGCAGGTGCTAGCCTGAAAAGCAAGCCGTGAACTCTCTCTGGACCTTGCTCATACTTGGGGTTTGCCTCCCCCATATTTTAGACTATTTGGATAAGTAGACAGTCCTCCAGACCCAATGGCCTCAGAAAGTCAGACCCCGCTGAGAACAGGGAAGTCATTTGCCCTCCTGAATGGATTTTGTAACCACATAACTGAGCCTGCGGATTGGAAAGCCAAAGTATTCAAAAACAAGGCTTCTAGAGCGAGAGGAAATGACTTTTTGATGTCCATAAACATGACTACTCATCAAGACCTCAAACCAGAACAAGCTGAAAGCATAAACCACAGGAAGAGGAGAAAAATGTGCAGTCCTTCAAGAGAAGTTTCCCCTCCATTGAGAAAGGAGATTAAAGCTCGATGGAATGGCAAGATGCGGAGAGCAGAGGAGAAGTCCTAGGTCTTGGCGTCCCCAGTCGCCAGCCTCCTGAGCTAAGTTCTGGGTGTAGGAGTGTATCCATGACCTGTTGCCCCCCAAAATGCTGTGTAACAAGCACAAAATCTTAGTGACCTGTTACAGTAAGCTTTGAGGCTCATAGATCTACACACCAGGAGGAGACCAAGGGGCTCAAGTTTGGTTCTGCTCTTATATGTCTCTGATCCTCCCTGGACCACAGCAAGCTGAGGCACATTCTGTTGGTGATGATAGAGGAACAAGGGGGTGAAGAGCGAAGGACCTGGGGAAGCCCAGTGTAGAAACACTCTTCAGTTCCTTTTGCCTCATTCTCTTGGCCAAAGAAAGTCACTTGGCTGAGCTCAAAGTCAGGCAGGGTCGGGATCAGTGGTAGAGAAGAGGACTTATGCCCTACCTTTACAGAAAGAATTCCAAAATCACATACAAATGCATGGGTATCTGCAGTGACAAACCTCAGGATCAGCCATGCAACCTACTTGGGTGGAGCCATTGAATCCAGGTATATTTAGGGATTACAGGGCACAGAGTGGGGGGCAGTTGCCTGGCAACTGAGTACCCTACACGGGTCAGCCATGGCTGAGGAAGATGCCCAGATAGAGGAGCCAGGAGCAGACCCCCCCACTCGTACACCTTGGGGACGCTGAGGATGCAGACAAAAAGGACACAGACATCCCGGTGGAGCTGACGAGAATTTGGTCAGGATACAAGGGAGGATCTGACTGTCACGGGCCCAGGGAGACCGTCAACAGCAACAGACGCCTCTGGACAAAGACCACAGACCCATCACGGGAAAGTCACATCTCATGGAGTCCCAAGAGGGCCCAATGCCCTCCTGACAATCCAGGTTGATAGAAGTAAGGAACACCAGAAATTTAGCTCACCCCTCTCATTTTGAGGAGAAAAGCAAAAAGAGAGAAATAGGAGAGCTCTCAACTTGCCTACGTTTAAATCCCAAATCCATTGCATTTGAATCTCAAAGTCATGTTGCTAAATTATTTTAATGTACAATATTCAGTTTGCTGCCCATAGCAGAGATGGGGACTCATGAGCCAAGAACAGTTACGAAGAAATACTGAAAGTTATGTCTTAGCATGGTTTATAGATGGTTGCGACTGCACACTTTAATATGTGCCTACTTCTGTATATTGTAATCGCATTTTTATTTTACTTATTTTTTGCTGAACTTCTCATTGCTTTTCATCGGAAGATCAATCGCATTGCTAATGGAAGCTTTATGAGGCTTGTGTCCAAGCCCTACATGAAGGACAGAGAGCCACCCTTACGGAGAGTCCAGCTATGCATTGAGCGGGCCGGCTTTCCCCAGCCCAAGCTGCCGAGCTTCTCCACGCGCTGATGAATGCTTCCTGCATCAGCTAATGTGGAGGGAGCCTGGCTGTCTAGCATGCTGTAGAAGAGCTTCTAACTTGTGGCCTCGTGCATGTCTGAGGCTGCTTCTTCTTTTCATTCTGTGTTTCTCTGGGAGTTTGTGGAGCGGGGCGCGCCAGGGGGAGGAGACCAGACTGGAGCCAGCCTGTCCTCACTTGACTTACCAGTATTTGGAAGGCATTTAAGTTTCTTTCTTTTTTTTTTTTTTTTCCTTTTTTATTGGAATGCGAGTGAAATCCAAAATTCCTAGCTGTCTCTAAATACCAACTGACTAAGCTTAAAGTCTCCCAAAATAAACAGCTTAGCATTCCGGAAAGTTCCCAGAGACCTGGAGGTTTGGTAAATGAGGCTCGTACCTCTTGCCCTTCTGGCGCTGGCTGCTCAAACAGCCCCTGCGTTGCAGAGGAAGAGGATGAAGGTGGGGTTTGCAGCAAGTCAACAGGGGCGAGTTGCCAACTAACCCTTTGGCTTATGGTGCCAGGATCCCCAAATAGAATGTCATGCTGCCCATGAGATGAAACCCAAGTTCAGGTGCATGCGAGCCCCCCACGCCCCCTACCCCTACCACGCACACTTCTTTCTCCCCAGCCCACACCTCCCCAGCCTTACAGGGACGGTTCAAGTCTCCACAGAGCGCCCATAGCACATCAGCCCACTCTCGGGCCTCCTAGATCTTAGACAATATTTACTTAGGAGCCAACAGCATTTGACAAGGAGGCTGTCACTCCCATTGCCTCCCCTGTTAAGGCATTACTAATTGATCACAGCACCTTTTCCTGCTGACGCCACATATAACCTCACAAGACATCTCAGCACAATGCTCTGCTCCAGACAGCCAGTAGTGATCAATGAGAATTGGCATTTAAAGTGAAACAGCTTTGGGATACCAGATTCAGATTCTATTTTGAACCTTTAGGCACTGAGAATAAAAATAAGTATAATAATAGCTATCGCTTATTGGACAAGAACTCTGCTAGATGCTTTTCAATTACCATCTCTTTTAGTCCTTTTCACAGTATTGCAAATTAAACATCATTTTCCCCCATTTCATGAATAAGGAAACAGGAATTCAGAGAGGTCAAGTAACTGGCATAACCTCACACAGCTTGGAGGTGCAGAAAATAGAGCACAAGTCTACCTTTAAAATACGGCAAGTTCCCCAGGGTTCAAATTCCTCCAATAATCCCCACATCCTACAGCTCATCTGTCCCTAATATGCTATTTAATACTCTGACCGTGAGTTACTCAGCTCTGCTTTCCCAGAATGCTGGTCCTTTCCTGCCAGGGGACACTTTGTTTTCTCTAAAGAACTAGCATCACAGGTAACGTGACCTCTAGTGAACCCCTCCACCCTGGAGGTGACTGCTGCATCCTTCCTGTGGCCTTGCTCAGCCCATGGCCCCACCCTCCTCCTAGCCTTTAAAGCTCCTCTTGAAGGAAGAGACTGAGCAGGACCAACTCCTCCACACCAAGGCAAGACTGAGAGAAAGTGGGAAAGGGGAGAAAAGGGAAAGGAGAGAGGGAGAAGGGAGGGAGGGAAGGGAAACTTGACAACCTGAGACCCCTAAGGACAAGCTGTGGGTTTTTCTGCCCCCCAGGAACTCAGGGGTGAGTCCATGGCCAGCTTTCCAGGACGCCTGGCCTTCTGTCTGGGTTGTCTCCTTGCCCAGGCTGGAAGATCCAGGGATCTGCTCAAACATAAAGATGCAATTAGCTGAGGCCACCCAGACACACACACACACACACGCACACGCACACACACACGAATAGAGACACAGAACTTTTGACTAACAACATTAAATGAAGGCTTTAGCCCAGAAACACAATGCCAAATGAGAGATCCCAAAGCAGCGGGAGGAAACTGAAGGGATGTGCCCGCCCACTCTCGCGCTCTGCCTGCCTGTCTCCTCCAGCTGCCCAACACACCGACTGCCCCAGGGTGACCTGCTCCAGGGTGACCTTCCTCAGACAAGCACTTGATCACCCCGCGCCACTCACACACCCCACACACACAGGCTTCCCAGACTCCCCATTACGCCCGGGAAGGAAGCCCAGTTTTGAACAGGGCACACATACGCCTCTCTGAAGCCCTTCCTGCCCCCACCACCCCTCCGTCCCAGCCACCTCAGATGGCTTAGATGGCTGCAACGGCAGGTGAGTTCTTGTCCCTGCCACCCCCCTTCTCAGAACGACAGCCTCTTCCTTCCACCCTCTGCATCTCCTCCTCATTCCCCAGGAGCAAGCCCTGCTTCTGGCTCCCAGGCTGAGTGAAGGATCCTGAGACGGGGATCCCCTTGACCCCAGCTTCCACCCTCGCCTTCCCAGGGCACCTTTAAGGCTGACACCTGGCAAAGCAGCTCATCCGTGGGCACCATGTGCATTGGATGAAGGAATGAAGGGCTCTGGCCAAAAGGGCTGGGGCAGAGCGGCTTCTGTGTTGGGGACGGGGTGAAGAACAACGATCCTGACGGCAACGAGGCCAGAGCTTTGTCCCTGTGAGTTGATGCACACAGTACGGGGCTGGCACGCGTGCCAGGGACACACCTCGGTCCTCTCAACGCTCTGGGCAGGAAGGAGGGGTAGAGTCTGCAACCTGATTTGAAAAGGAAGCTTCAAATGCCTCCCTCCACGTGGGGACGCCACCTCCCAGCCCCTCTCCTTGATGAGAGACGCGCTACCCCTGCTCTGGACCTTAGGGATGAGGACCGTGGCCCGGGACACACTCTTCACCCTTCTCTTTCCTCTTCGGCTACCATGATGCCCTGGTCAGCTGCTCTGTGCTCACCCCAGCCTGGCTGCTGGGACCCAACCCTTCCCTTCTGTTCTCCACTAACGAGAGCCACAGTATTGTCAGATCTACATACTGCAGAGCCGCCACGGGCCAGGGTCCATGTCCTACCTCCTTTATCGTAATGGAGCCCCACATCATTTTTCTAAAGTTCAAAGAAGCAACAATGGCACAGAGCTGAAGTGTGACTGCCAGTGCTGCAGCCAGCTCCTCCCTGACTCCAAAGGCCCCAGAAATTCTTCATTACACTCTTAAAATTCTTCTCCAGGGGTACCTCTCTCCCTTCCACTCACCATGAGCCTCCAGCAGACAAAGAAAAAGCCACCTCTAATATGTTCTCTCTACCCTGGTCTTTTCCCTCTCTCAATAAATCCATTTAAGAGTAAAGCATTTGATGGACAGTTTAATAGAGCTCTCCTTAAACCTGGCCACATTAATGATTTCTCGCTGGCTAAATGTCAACTTCCGTAGCTCAATAGCTATTTTCCTTCCTTAACAATCAGTGTTTCACTTGGATTCTTTATTTGGTGGACAGGGTACAGTGCTTTAATGGGTCATCCTAAGTTAGTGGACCTGGGATTTAAGCTGGACTTGCTGTGTGACCTTGAGCAAATCATTTAACCTCTCTGGACCTTAATGGCTATAAAATGGTGATAATAATGTCCAGGTCCAGCCTACATGTTATAAGAGAGTATTTCATTGTGTCTGTGCTGTTTTTTAAGCTCCTTGGAAAAGGAACCAAGATACATAAACCCTCTGGCCTTGCTGTGTTCTTCTTTTTCAGTATAAAAATGCAAAATTTCTCTGAAACAAAGATCAGTTTGCCACGTGAATAACACATGTTCTATCCAGGAAACTCATAGTGATCTATAATTTTCTGGAAACCAGGGATTTTGTTTTTGTTTGGGGAACAGATTCATCTCATTTTTGAGTTAGTGTAAACTAACGTAAACTAAACTGTTCTCTTTCAGAAGTGAAACATGAAGAAGAAGGTTTACTCTGATCCTTCTGTACGCTGTATGGCATAGACACTGCCTCACATTACTGATGAGGAAATTGAGCCTCAGTGAGGTTAAGTCACTTTTCCTAGGTCACAGAGCAAGCAAGTAGCAGAGTTGGGACCCAATAAGCAATACTGAAGCAAATGGCAGGCAGTAGGTCCAGGGAGGACAGGCGGTGTGAACTGAGGGACTCCTGGACCACAGAGCAGCTTTGCAATCTATTTGCAGAGTATGTTGGAATTTTAAAAGCTTGGAATCTACGTAAAATTCCATAAGCACTGATAGCTTTTAGTTTTCTAAAATCTTATTTTTAAATTCCCTGACTCTGGCCCTATTCCAAAGCCTCAGGTTACATGTTTAAATAATAAAAGTTGTCATGGTAGGTCCTGCTTGTGTGAAATTGCTGCTGTAGCTCAGTCCAGTGTCCTGTGGGGAAAATTCAAGAGCAGAGATCATCTTTTTCAGATGATCCCCCCACACTCCAAATATGTCTTTTGATACAGTGACTCCTGGCCTATTGGGGGATTTAGGTAATCTGACAATCTCACCTGTTCAAAATATGATCTTCACAATACAATGTGACTACCTCCAAAGACACTGGTCCAGCTGAGTGCTTCAATGCTTATTTCATTAAATACTCACAACCTCTCCCTTACTTCCCTAGAGGACCAAACAGAAGCTCAGAGAGCCTGAGTAACTTACTTGAAGCCACACAGCTAGTAAGTGGCAGAGCTAGTCCACCTACCCCAGCTTCATGAGCCTAATCCCTATGTTAGATGGCAAAGAACTGCAGCTGCACAATCCAGTGAGATCATTAGCAGCCTGGATGTTTCGCTAGCCGATACCACATTCTAGAATACTCAGGCTAGGAGGAGGCTGCGGAGGCAGGCCAAAGGAGGACACATGGCAAGGGGGCTCCCAGGACCTGGAGGGAGGACAGTCTGGTCTGTCCCACAAGCTCACACCACTTACGTTCTCCCCAGCAAGTCAAAAGGTTCGACTAAGCGGTCTCTGCAGATGCTTTGGGCTACCGAGGAGATAAAGAAAAATAGATAAGACACCTTTACACCTTTGAGGAGTGCACAGTCTCCTAAAGGAAACAGAGGAAATATACAACAGTAAGACAAGACAGACCAAAATTAATGTTTTATAGAAGAAAAGGTGGAGTGTTTTTCAAGGGAGCCAAGAATGGAAGGATTCATTCTGAATCAAGATCCATCTTGGCACTGTCCCGGTTGCAAAAACAGTGCGCATCTTTTTTTTAAATCCTGAATGATGGTCATTGCTTGCAGATTAATGGTGGAGGGCAGGCTAGACCACTGGAGAAACAGTTTTGTTAAGTGTGAAGTGCTTAATACCTCAGTTATATGGACAATTCGTCTATCCAGAACATCTCCTTTCTGGCCTTTGCCAGGCAGTCAGGGTTTATAGCCCAATAGCTCAACGTTCCTGCAAAAGGGGCTCGTGCTCAGTAATGGCTCGGGCCTATTCTGTTATAGATGCCAGTTTATTTTATCCTTGTGAAATAAAACCCAGTTGTCTTTGAGTCCCTCTTCTGAATCACCTCCAATGTGATTCTTTATTGGAATTGAGTTCTTTCCTTATTTTTTTTTTTTTTTTTGATCTGATGTTTATGAATGGCCCCAAAACAGTGCATGCGAGAGTTAATGGAATCGGAGGGGCTTCTGAAGCTCAATGAGAATCCAATACCCCTTGGAGAAACAGGGGACCTTCCCGTCTGACTCCTGCCTCAGTGTGAACTCAGAGAAGTCATAGTCCCTTCAAACTCCAGTTATTGGCAAAGTTCAAATCAAGGCTTGAACACCATACTGTCGCCTCGTCCCTATACAGGCAGCTGGCCCCTGGCTCTCCTGCACCCCACCCATATCTCAGCCTCAGGGAACTTTCCTGTTGCTTATAATGCCCCCTGGATTTTCTCTCTGTCACAGCTCCCCATGCCCTGTGCCCTCTGCTCTGCTCACCAGCCCTCAAAATCGTACTGAAAATTCATGATTGTATTTTACATACTCATCTGTCTAACCAGAAAGTCTTCCCTGGTGCCCGAAGTCGGGGTGAGGAGCCTCCTTTGGTATGGCCATAGCCCTGGTCAACCTGGGCCCTAAACACCCACCCCTCTCTCCCCTCAGGAGGCTAGGAGTTCCCTCAAGCGGGGGCCACCGCCTCTCCTTCACCCACTCTCTGCCATCCCTAGCAGTGTGACCTCAGGAACCATCAAAGCTTTCCACCACTGTTTCCTTAGCTGTGAACTTGGAGGAGCAGGAGTCCTTCTAAATGAATTAAATACTCACCACTGAGCCTGGCACACAAGAATGCACAATGAACACTAGCTCCTGTCATTACTTACCTTTATTTATTTATTTATTTTATTTTTTGGCAACAATCATCACAGCGTGTATTACGGAAATTTTGCTCAATAAATATTTTTGCATAATAAAGGCAGGAGTTATGCTGTAGTTTTTCACTGTCCATCACAGGGGATGGGACTTAAGGGATCATCTTGCTGGTATATGTACATGCATGAACACTCGCGCACTCACACACACACACACTCACACACGGAATACATAGATACTAGACCACATTATAGAGTATATATAAAGCCATCCTCATTTAAACATCATGCAAGTTTAATACATTCATTATATATGTAATGGGTTCTTATAATATATGTTTTCCCTTTACATTTTTCATTCAGGAAAGTACAAAGTGCAGTAAAAATAAAAGAGGCTTGCCCTTTGCTCACCCAGCTGAGATGGCTCAGTCCTGAAAGCTGACTGTGGAGAAAGAGTCAGAGCCCAGAGATGGGAGGTGAGCTCCCCAAATTCACATGGTCGCTGTGAGCAGAGGCCAGTGCAGTGAAGCACCAGGACACTCAGCCTGCAGTGAGCTGGACACCTGCTGCTCATCCCCTCCAGCATCCCCTCTGCTGGGTGGTCCCAGGAGCACCACCTTTGGGCCGTACAACCCTTTTTATTCCCCTCTCTCTGACCCTCCCTGGATCCGATTCAGGAGAGGCCCCCCATTCACCCACTTCAGTTCCTCCACCCCCAGCAAGGGACACGTAGTAGGAGCACAGGAGTGTTGGCTAGCTTAGTGTGGTGCTCAGCCCTGGATGGGGGAGGGGGATCTGTGACTGGCAAGGCAGGGGAAAGGCCTGTCTTTGGGTTACCGTGTGTTACAGTCACCCCAGAGAAAAGCCCGGCTTGCAACCACTGCAGTGACCGACACCGTGGACCGCGAGCTTCCGGGAGTGCTGCTCTCAGTGCCCTGCACCCCTCCATCTTCCCAGCAGCCCTGTGGGGTGGAGCCACTCCATCTGCACACTCCAGATGTGGAAACTGAAAGCTGGGCAGTTGCAGGCTTTGGACTGGAGCTGCTCAGCTCATGAGGTTCAAGCTAAGCCTGAACTTGGAATGCATGTTCAGCTCCTTCCATTGGTCCCTCTCCTCCAGGACCTCAGGAATCCCAGCTCCCCATGCCGCCTGGATTTCAGACTTTGTGTCTCACAGCTTTGAGGTGATACATCTCTGATCCAAGCACTTATATCCTTTCATCCTTACCTTTGACTCTAAACATGATAGTTACTGCTCTAGTTCTCTGTCATAATGGGCTCCTGGGAAGGGGAGCAGACTTAGAAGACCCCTTGTCAACTCCACCCTAAGCCAAAGGGCATGGCTCATACTCTGGTTACACATCAGAATCTCCTGGGGGAGTTTTAAAAACACACAGATGCATGAGCCCCACCCCGACTCCCCACTAAATCAGAATTGGCTAAGGTTAGGGTCAGATGACTCTATTTTTAAAAAAATCCCCTGTTTCAAAAGAGCCATAGGAATCTACTCCAAGGTACAGAATCACCTCTGGAGTCTAACACCCTGGACCCATCACTGCTGCTCTTTGTATCAGCCCTGTGACCTTGAAGAAAACAGACAGCCTCCACCAACAGCCATTTCCCCATCTATAAAATGGGGAAAGAATTCTTGGTTCTCAAGATGATAGACAACCTAAATGTCTTAAGGCTGGCAGAGCACAAAACATATAATAGGTGTTGAATAAATCTAAGGTCCCCCCCCACTGACTCCTACAGTAATTGTGTGAATCCAGGGTACTTGCTCTTTTACTCTGATAAATCAAGCTAAAAAGTCAAGTACTAGAAGATTGCAGTTGAAATTAGCATCCTAGGTATGAATTCTGGTTTCACCCGCAAATACCTCTGGGAGCCTGGGTAAGTTGCTAACCCTCAGTTTCTCCATTTGTACACATCCTGAAAGACCTCAGTAAACATTAAAGGACTGGGTGTATAATGCATTCAGCACAGATCCTGGTTCATGAGAAGGAGTAGGTGTCATACCGAAAACTAAAATGGACAACGCTCACATGCATTTCTGTCGCCGCATTTTATACCTCTGCAAAATCAACCTACATGATTTTGTCGATGCCAACCAAGAGTGTTTGAGGAATAGACCAGAATTTCAAGGACTTTCAGTCCTCTGGGTGCCAAGTTAACAGATTTTTGTTTTTAAACTATAGGGATTTGGGACTTAATCCACAGGAAATGGGCTTGGCAAAGCCCCAGAAGAACCAGCACAACTTCTGACCCAATCTCTGTCCAGACCTTGTTTACTGATACAAAATTAATTTACAGTCATCCCTCGCTGTGGCAACTCCAGGAAAAGGGGTGGGGTGGCTCTGTTCCAAAGCAGGAGATGGAGAGAACACATCAGATAAAAGCTTCGAGATCCAGAAAGATCTGAATAGGCCTGAGAGATTAGCCAAATCTAACAGGGGAGGATTTAACAGGGATAGATGCTTAGTAAGTGCAGATTTGGGAGAAAGGTAAGCCCTGTTTCTGGATCCTGTAAAACAGACCTGTGAATACAGGGTGGGGAAATTCTGGCCTGACTGGCTCAGGGCTCCATCAGTTAATGATTGGCAGCTCTTCCTATCCCAATTGCTGAGCAGATTTGGCTACAACAGGAGTTCCAGATCTGGCCTTCTTCCACCATTTACCACCATTTTCTGTGTCCCTGTGTCTCCTCCTAGAAAGTAGGGATTTGATAATGAGTATCGATTGCTGAGAGAATTAAATGGGACTTGTCCTAAAGATGCAAAGAAAAATCAAGCAACTCCTATCCCTAAGAAAGGCACAGCCTCGCAGAAGGATTGTCACATAGGCACCAGGTGCTTCAGTGCTCTGAGATTTTCCCCATGATGTTACAGAGGAGGGGTTGGCAAACTACAGCCCACTAGCTAAATTCAGCCCACAACCTGTTTTTATAAATAAAATTTCATTGAAACACAGGCCCTCCTATTCATTTACACATATTGCCTGGGACTGCCTTTGTGTTACAATGGTAGAGCTGTGTTTTTACATCAGAGACCATATAACCTACAAGGCCTAATGTACTTATTATGTAACCCTTTATAGAAAATGTTGCCTATTCCTGCAATAGAGAAAGAAAGTAGCTTTGTCTTAGATGCCAAGATAGGAGAGAATTTTTGAGAATTTTAGATAAATAGGTGAACACGACCCTTTTTCCAATCAATGAATTTGAAGTTTTTAAAGTTTCGATGACTGGCACCAAGTCATAAGCATTAGAAGCACAATTCAATCTGGGTCTAATGACCCCACACCTCAGGCTCCCTTCCCTCTCCCAGAGAATATATTTGAGGTGGACACTGAAGGATGAATAAGAGTCTTCCAGATAGAGATGATTGCAAAGGATGAAGGCGGTACCTGAGGGTAGATGTAGCAGCAGAAAAAAAGGTTCGGGACAAGAATGTGCCTGGAAAATGCCAATAATCCGATGTGAAGAGATTGCAGAATATCAGAGCTTGGGAGGGAGATGTTAAAGAAGAGGAAAGACAGCCAGAGGATGGGCAGTGGCGAAGGGAAGAAGGGAACTGTCCATTTTCTGTAAACTTCCTCCTGCAGGTCTGAGGAAGGGCACTTCCACAAAACTGGATTCGAGAGAAATATGACCAAAGGTAGCAGGGCTGACATCACCAAGCCAGTTATCTCACATAAGCACCGATGTCAAAACTGAGGTCCAGAGAAGCGGGAAATTTTACCCAGGACAACAGTAAAAGAGAATCCAGGATCCCAAAGCTGGGTCCAGAGACCACCTATACACGATCACACCTATGCATGGTCACAGCCGCATACGATCACACCTAGGCATGGAGATGGAGCTGACAGCAAGGACGCTGAAGCCTACTCACCTGCCTTGGAAGAACCTTGCGAATCTGCATTCAGTTGATGAAGGTCTCCAGTTTCTCTGGGACTGATCAGGTTCAACTGCATTATCCATCTTGTGCGATGGCGTCCTGGCCCCGTCGCTGCGGGGTCACCGTGCTGTTTAGGATGAGCAATGCCTGCTGGAGGCCCGCCAAGGTGCCTGTGGTATTTGGATAACTTCACACATTGCCAACTTCTCATATTAAACATACAGCTTACAAGCAGGGCAAAGTTTAACTCACTCTAATCAACTATAAAATGAACCAGGGACTCGCCGTTACCCTCTGAGGACCTGTGTCTGCATCGTGCTCCTCACTAATGGTCATGAGGCTCTCTGCTTCCGAGATTGGTTATTAATGAGGGCTGGAATTACAGATTTCAATTAAGTGCTTTACGCTGGTCCTGAAATGCAGTGGGATCCACTCTGGGGAAATATAAACTCTGAGATGAAATGCGATCCTCCTCCCACCTCCTTGCTTCCCCAGGTACCATCCCCTCAGCCCCATCTCTTTCTACGAATCAGCAGCGATACAGCGCAGGGCAAGCAGGTTGGGCATTGGGACCAAGCCTAGCTACACCATCTGCAGCCCTTCCCCAAGTTCAGGCTTCCTCAACTGCAGCTGGTTGTGGAGGGCTCAGTATGTGTCATCAGTGCTGTTGCTGTTGTGGATTGAATAGCCAAGAAGATCCCCCAAAAAGATGTGTTGAAGCCCAGCCTCCTGGTACCTGTGAATGTGCTCCCATTAGGAAATAGGAATTTTTGCAGACATATTCAAGATAAAATGAGATCACACCAGATTAGGGCACACTCTAACCCAATGATGGGTGTCCTTAGTAGAAGAGAAAGCTGTAAACAGAGAGACATGTACCAGAAGATGACGTTGATGGCAAAGACAGAGACAGGAACTATGTGTCTATAAGCCAGAAGGACAAGAATTCCCAGCAACCACCAGAAGCTAGAAGGAGGCAAGAAAGATTCTCCCCTGGACCCCTCAGAGGGAGCTTCTTGATTTTGAACTTCTAGCTTCCAAACTCTGAAAGAATACATTTCTGTTGTTTTAAGTCACCCAGTTTGTGGTACTTTGTTACAGCAGCCCCAAGAAACTAATCCCACCACATTGGCAGGGCAGAAAATGAATAGCAAATGTCAGGAACTGCCAGAAGGAAACTCCCCTGAAGCTCCAGCCTCTTCTGATTGGCAATGTTTTTACAAATCGAATCGTCCATGTGGTCCATCTGGTGTTACAGAAAACCAGCAAAGCTTCATCTCAGGCCAATGCAAAAAGTTTTCATAAACATTGTATAAGTTTTAATTTCGAATCCCTTCCCAATTCCTTCACCTTTCAACAAACTACCTTTTTTTAAATTTTTATTTGTTCTAATTAGTTATACATGACAGTAGATTGAATTTATGTACTTTGATATATCATACCTAAATAGGTTACGATTTCTCATTTTTCTGATTGCACATGTTGTAGAATCACATTGGTCATTCAGTCATGTATGTCCGTAAGGTAATAATGTCTGTTTCACTCTAGTATCCTTCCTATCCCCATATCCCCTCTCCTCTACCGAATCTAAAGTAACTCTATTCTTCCCTAGCCCCCAACTTAATTGTGAATTACTATCCACATATCAGCAAAAAAATTTGGCTTTTGGTTTTGGGGGATCAGTTTATTTCCCTTAGCATGATATTCTCCAACTTCATCCATTTACTGGCAAAGGACATAATTTCACTCTTTAAATGAGTAATATTCCACCAAATGTATATACCACATTTTCTTTATCCATTCATGTATTGAAGGGGACCTAGGTGGTTCCATAGTTTAGCCATTATGATTTGAGCTGCTATAAACATTGACATGGCTGTATCACTGTAGTATGCTGATTTTAAGTCCTTTGGGTATAAAACAAGGAGTGGGATAGCTGGCTCAAATGGTGGTTCCATCCCAAGTTTTCTGAGGAATCTCCATACTGCTTTCCATAATGGTTACACTAATTTGCTTTCCCACCAGCAATGTGCTTTCCCCACATCCTGGCCAACACTTATTGTTGCCTGTATTCTTGATAATTGTCATTCTCACTGGAGTGAGATGAAATCTTAGAGTCATTTTGATTTGTATTTCTCTAATTGCTAGAGATGTTGAACATTTTTTCATAGATTTGCTAAGGGGTTGTATTTCTTCTTTTGTGAAGTGTCTGTTCAGTTCCTTAGCCCATTTATTGATTAGGTTATTTGGGTTTTTTGTTTTTTGTTTTTTGTTTTTTGGTGTTGAGTTTTTTTGAGTTCTTCATATATCCTAGAGATTAATGGTTTATCTGAGGTGCCTGTGGTAAAGATTTTCTCCCAATGTGTAGGCTCTCTCTTCACATTATTGATTATTTCTTTTGTTGAGAAGTTTGAATCCATCCCATTTTTTGATTCTTGATTTTACTTCTTATGCTTTAGGGGTCTTTTTAAGGAAGTCAGAGCCTAGGCTGGCATGGTGAAGATTTGGGCCTACTTCTAGTGGCACGGAATCTCTGCTCATGAAATGTACTCAAGAAACTATCTTAACCACCCACCTTCATTCACCATCCACCCACCCACGAATCACATGCAATATGTCCCAGGCACTGGGGACATCAAAGTGAATGAGATAAATTCCGAGATGAGATGAAGCTTGGATTTTCAGCAGCAGAAACTGCAGAGAAACATAAAATAAACATGTAATCTCATGAAGGAATAAGTTCAAATGTGGGAAAATGCTGTGTAGAAAACAAAACCCAGTAAGAGATGAGGAATGGAGGGGGGGAGTGACTTAGGCTGGGCAGTCACAGTAAGCAGGCCAAGGAAGCATCTTTGATGCAAGGAGAAAGAACCTGACCAAAAAAAAATAGAGATGGATCTTATCATCTCTGAGGCTCTCCATCTCATGATACTGATACTCCAAGTATCTTACATCCTGACTTCTTGCCCTCTATCACCAACTGTTGTCCTAAAACTTAAAAACCTTGAATTCCATGGGCCCTAGGTTTAATCCCCAGCACCACCCAAAAAATAATTAATTGATTGATTTAATTTAATTCTAAGTTCTAGATTTTACACTCCTGATGGTCAAGTATGGGTTGTCACTATTCTCTTCTCATACATTGTGATGCTCATAGGTAGGGTGACTGTAAAATTTACCATCCAAACTGAGACACTTTTGAGAGGGGACATTCTGGATTATTACACCAGGACCAAAACATAAGCCAAGATTGTCCCAGGGAAGTCAGGACAAATAGCCATCCTGGATACACTGAGGTTGCAAAGGGCTCTAAGATCCGTACACCCAACTAGCACAAGTACTCCAAAACATTAGATAAAATGGACCGAGACAAAGAAACGTCATTATGCAAATGCTGGTTAATCAAAGTCACCCAGCCTCAAGAGGTAAGGCCTTGCCTCCCACCGGATTCACAGTATGTCTGAGTCAACACCAGCCTCTACGTGATGTGTCGGGACATATCAAGGCTGGCTGCCAGCATGCCCACCTTAAACTTCTTAATCCTTGGAAGGGTGGCGCTCATGGTCCAGCTGCTGGAGGGCCCCTGGCATCCACGGTGCTCTTCTCCCATGACAGCGCAGAATGTGGTCTACATGCCCAGTTTCCCTTGCAGCTAGCAATGAGCACGTGGCCTACTTCCAGCAACTGCATACAAGTGGAAACTTCCAGGAAGCTCTCTGAAGCTGTGGGTATCCTTTGCTTTTCTCCTCCTCCATCTTATGGTGACGTACATTGATATGAGGCTGGAGCTTCTCCTTGGACCTTGAGACCACAGGACGTACCACAAAGTGGTGGGGGGAGGAGACTGGAAGGAGCCCAGGTCCCTCGGAACCCCATGGAAGAACACTCCTGGCCATCCTGGACCTTAAGATTAGGGACAAAGAGACTTGCATCCCATTTACATTGCTGCTTAAGAACTCTCGGCCGCGCCTAGTAGGACTAAAATCCAGTTTATCCCACCCCTGGCGTTAATTTTACAGAATGGGAACCCCAGGTCCTAGAGAGAAGCTATTCAAGATCAAATAAGGTCATTGAAATTCAAAAATAAAATTGAAAAAATAGATTTTAAAATAATGAAATAATTAAAATTAAACTATAGCAGGCCCCCCAGCTTCCTGCTTTCACTACATTCATTTTCCTCTTGCATAAACTCTCTTGAACACAAACACTATGTCAGGCAGTAAACAGGTACTGAATAAACAGAGCCGAGTAAATCAGCTCTCGTCAGGAGCCCCTGATTGAGAGAACAAATAGTCAAATTGCAGTCTGAGAAGAGCTGGACACACACACACACACACACACACACACACACACACACGCAAGGTGTTATGGGAACACAAAGAAGGGAGGAGCATCTGAGTGCAGGGACTCAGGAACGACTTCAAAAGAGAGGAGACCCTGGAGCTGACCCTGCCTAAAGAAGGTTCAGTGTTTCAGGCAGAAGGAAGACCTCACACAAAAGTAGAGGTCTGTGAGGACATGGGACATGGGATCAGCACAGTAATGGCCTCCGGAAGATGTTCACGTCATTGTCCCCAGAGCTTGGGAGAGTACCTCCTCTGAGCCCTGGGGGGCCGTGAGACCACTGTCCTCCTGCAGTGGCAGAGGAGACTGGAAATGCTTTCCCAGGTCCCTGTCTTATACCTTTCTCAAGGCAGCCTTCAGCGAAAAGCTGGGTGCAAAGCTGGGTTTGAGATCTGCTTTTCCATTTACAAGTAAACATCCCCAATTTCATAACCCAAAATCCAAAAGACTAGAAAATCTAAAACTTTCTGAGCACTGACAAGACCCCATGAGTGGAAAATTCCACAGCACGAAGTTTTCACAAGCAAATAATTTTAAAACATTTCATAAAATGCTCAGGGCATATGCATTATGTGTATGTAAAACATAAATGAACTCCATGTTCAGAGATCTGTCCTATCCCCAAATTAGCTCATTATACACATGCAAACATGCCCAAATCCAAAACACTTCTGGTCCCAAATTTCAAACTATACAACTCCATGACCCGAACCAATTCGCTTACCTTCTTGTGCCTCCGTTTCCTTATTTGCACAGTGGCGATAATAATCCTTCTGTCTTCTTGGAGACACAGTTTCGAAGTCACCACCATGCTTCCTGTAAATGCTTGAATCATCCTGTCATGCTCCTGCTAAGTTGAAGCACTTTCCCCACATTTTTAAGATCCCCTCCTCGATTTCAGGATGAAGCTCCCAAGCTGTAGGATGGCCCCTCAAAGTCTCCTGGAGTCCCTGCCTCCTGGAGCCTGTGTGGCTCCGGAGTCTTGGTCAGAGGGCCGGATGCCACCTAGAGGTCACCAGAGGAGACACCCAGAAGACAAGGAAAGGCTCTTAGTTTCCAGAATTTACCAAAAGGGAGGTAGGAAAGCCTGTTTCTGACTTTGTAGTTTCGAAAATAAAATGATGTGTGAGATTACAGAATCTTAGTCAAAAATTATAGAATCTTTGAATTCTATCATCTTGGATTTGGATAACATCATAGAATAATAAATACTCCATGCTATCCTTGGTGGGTCTCAAAGCCAGTGCCAGACCTTCAGAACTAGAGAAATGAGTATTCTGAGCATCTTTGATTATAACATCACTGGCTGCCCTTGACCTCACCAGGCACATGCTTAGCTCATTAGCTCTTAATCTCACTTTTTTTCAACGCCCCACCTGCCTGACCACAGCCCTTCCCCTGGAAGCCCCACAGATGTCACCAGACTCTACTACCAGACTGAGAGCCCCTTGAAGCCAAGGACTGTGCCCTCCACCTCCCACGCCCAGCACAGGGCCAGACCCACAGTGGGGCTGGAAGGCATCGTGACAGTTGTCATTCTCAGCAGCAAAAGTCTGGGATCAAATCTCAGCTCCAGCACCGACTGGCTCTAGCCCTGAGAAGTAATAACTTCTCTGCCTGCAAAATGTGGATGATGATAGCTCTCATTTCACAGGGACATTGTGAGGATCAAATAACATAACCCTTGGAAGCAAAAGACTTCCTGTACATGATTAGTGCTCAGTGGGTGTCAACGACTCTCCTTAATTATCCTTATACTAAGTCTGGGCTGAACTTCATAGGCAACAGGGCGGCAAGGCAGCCATGGGAAAAAAGACACCTGAGAAATGAGCAAACCAGGAAGACAGCCATCAGAGACTGAGCGTCTGTGTGTGGCAGGTGTGTGCTAGGTGGCTTGCATGTGGCCTTCTGTCTCCACAGGCAAGGCTGATGCAGCTCACTGCCCTCCTGCACTGGACCTGCTCCCCCACTTCTCCTTCCCTTCCCTGACATCTTGGACCTTTCCATAGCACTTTCTCCATTCCTACAGGATCTGATATCTGAGGGATTATCTCAGCTCTCATTAACTTGAAAGGAGTTAGTGTCCAGCAATTAGCTAAGGCAAAGAAGAACAAAGCATTCGATTCCTGCCTGATCCCAAGTAGTCTTGACTGTCTGGATTTCTAATCTGAGAAGGTATCTGAGTTTGCACTGGTGTCCACACAGAAGAAGGCCAAGATAGATTAGTGATGTCTGCCTTGAGATTAGAGAGGGGAGCATATGCATGCCTTGTATCTACCAGACCACTTATATGAGTGTTTTAATTGTATGCATTAATCATGTTAAACTTTCACAGCAACATTATGAAGTGTGTTTCTCTCTATCCTGTGGAAACCGAGGACCTGAAAGGTCACTGAAGAACTAATAAGAGTAAATAAAAAACGTTTGCATTTTACAGGAGAACTTCACATGACTTTACTGAAAGGTATGGGGTGATTTTGAGGCATCTTAACCATCCGATGGGAAAAAACATTGGTTAATGCAGGAAGAGAACTACCAATGCCCCATAGATTACACTTTATAATTCAGTCTTTTGCCCACCTTTGCTTAGGATAAGATGATAGAGAAAAAGAAAATAAGAATAATATAGTCATATTTTTAAATGCTGATGAATCTTGCTTTAAGAATATGCACATCACAACTGATGCCCAGAATTCACAAGCAGTCAGGTTTCAGGGCTGACTCTCCCCTGGTGAAGGATCTCTCCCCAGGTCAGGTCTGGGTGCTGGCCTTCCTCCAGAAACACAAGTCCCTTCCTGTTGGGGTTTGGATGTCCCCCAAAAGCTCACGTGTGAGACAATGCAGGAAGGTTCAGAGGAGAAATGACAGGTTTGTCAGAGTCTTACCCAGTCAGTGAATTGATCCCTGATAGGATTAATTGAAGTGGTAGGGTGTGACTGGAGGAGACTGGAATTGGGGCGTGGCTTTGGGGTATATATTTTGTGTCTGGAGAGTCTCTCTCTGCTTCCTGATGAGGCAAGCTGCTTCCTCTGCCACGCTCTTCCACCATGATGTTCACCCTCACCTCGAGCCCGGAGGAATGGAGCCAGACTTCTATGAACTGAGACCTCTGAAACCATGAGCCCCCAAATAAACCTTTCCTCCTCTGTAATCGTGCTGGTCAGACCAGTTAGTCACAGCAGCGAAAAAACTGACTAAAGCACTTCCCTTCTCCAGTCTCCTCTGTCTCCATCAAAACCATGAAGGGATCGGAAAACAGCTATGGACCTCAATCTGGGTAACTCGATCTGCTTTTAATTATTTTTTTATTTGTTCTAATTTGTTGTATTGACTGTAGAATGCATGTGTGCATTTTGACAGAAGCATAATCTCATCTCGAGAGAATGTTTTGGACATTTGTAGAACACTTTTGGTTATCACTCCAGAGGGAAGAGATACTGTTGCGATCTGCATGCAAGAAAGCCTGCAGCACATGGCAAGGCCCTGCCTGGTGAAGAACAAGACCACACCACCCTTGATTTTGAAATGTCGTCCCTGACATAGGAGTGAAAAATCCACCTCGGTCTCGAGCCTGGTTTCTTTTCACATCTAGAAAAAGGTATTTTGGAATAATTTTAATATTCCCCTGAATTTTTCAGGATGCAAATCAAGGAGAGATTGTGCTCTGTTTGATTTGAATCTCCACTGTTTCAGAAAAATCAGTTCTGAGGGCCGTGCTGCTGAGTGGCCAGGTCCACACGCCCATTTTGGTTTCCATCAAACTATCTTCTGCCTGCCTTAATGTCCTGCAATCTAGTCACAGCCACTCATTCGCATATCGACACACAGCTTATTTCATTATAAATTACTTTGCTTTTTTATTTTTCATTTACTTTGCAGTTGGGGCATTATAGGGATTTTTAAAATGAGATGTCTAGGTGGGTTATGTAATTTATGAATCCCATTTCAGGATAATAAAGAAAGCTTCACAAAATATTAGTCTGGAAGGGCTGAGAACCACTGGGTCACATGGCCCTCGGGTTCTTTCCAGTCCAGGCAAAGTCAGGAACTATGCAAAGAGAGGAGTGCGCAAATCACGTGCTACGCATTTCAGGTAGAGAATGAGGGTAGATCTTCTGGTTTTCCACAGGTTGCTCCCATTAAATATCCCTCAGCCATTTCAACCATACAACCACCTGTACCACTGAATGCATTCTGTCTAATCTCCAAAGTGATGAAATTGCCTGGAATTGAGTTTAGGCACATTCCGAATTTCTTAAGAATGCTGTAGCATCACTGGGTTGGGGGGCTGAGCACGTGCTGTTTTAAAATTTATAGTGCAATTGATTTCTTTATAAGCCATTCAGGCCTTATTATTTATTAATCCACCTGTCAAGGTTAATTTAAACTGCTTCTCAATAAGGCAGTTTGACAACACCCTTTGTTTACCAGATTGACAGCCTGGTGGATAAAGGAATGGCAGAGGGATTCTTGGCCCTTAGCAGAAACCTCTGGAAAGGAACTTCCAGGAGGATGTCGTGCATTGACCCAGCTCTCACTGGAAAATGCAGAAGGCCTCCTATCACACTCAGGAGGGACAGAATCGAACAGTGACCCTTGCTTCCCAGGCAGAATCTAGGCCCCCAGGACTGCATCAGCTGCTGAGCAGCAACTGAAAGCTGCAGCGGCGTGGCTTTGACAGCTCTTGGATCTTCCCTTCCCACCCTTCCCATTGCCCTGACTTCACAGTCATCTCCCAGCCCCCAGCCCTGGAAACAACGCCCAAACTGGTCTCCCTGCCTCTACGTCTGCCTCTCATCTCTCCCATTCCTCCCAGGCGATTGTCCTAAAATGGACCTCTGGCCACATGACACCCTTGAATAAAGCCCTTAACTGTTTCCACAGAATCAAGTGAGAAGCACTCCATGCCTGGGCCCCACCTGCCACTCCAACCTCATCCCCTCCCCCAACTGCCACCTTTTACTTTATGCACCATGATTATCACTCAGCATCCTGCCTTCTCAATGCCACTTGCTCCTCCTACGTCCTGATCACTATGGAAGCTCCGGCACTGGCGCGGCTGCTGCCGTGCACTGTTCTCTTCTCTCCCAAGCAATGGATGGTTCTGGATCTTAGGTTTCAGTGGGTAAATAAAGCCCATGACTCAGTAAGTAGCACTGATTTGTTGAATATGGAGCATGAGCCAGGTACAGTGCTGAGCACTGGGGACACAGCAGAGAACTAGAGATGTCACACCTGTCCTGCTGCAGCTCACCCTGGGAGCCCCTCCACTATGCATTTCCCAGCAGGGCCGGGGAAAACCTGGCTAAGGTTTGCTGAATGCAAGCCGCTGCTCTTGCACTTGCTTATTTAACTTTAGTGACAACACTGTAAAGGTAGCATTTTGTGTCCTCCTTTAGAGTTGAACGAAGTGGAGTTCAAGGAGGTAAAACAACTTGCCCGCATCGTTTGCAATGAATTGAGTATTCAAATACTCACTGATTCCAAAGCCTCGACCACATCTCTCCACTCAACTGCTCTCTTCAGCCCAGAGAGTTCAGGCTGGTTGAATAAATCCAAGACACATGCCAAGTCAAATACTCTCTCTTTGTTTCCTCAAGTACCTTCCACAGTGTCCATGTAGACTGGCTTTGACTTTAATGACATTGAGTGGTTGAATCTGCATGACCATAGGTACAAGATGTCCAGAATGTGAGACTCAGCAAGTTCAGGATCCATCCCACTGAGGGTGACATTTGGTCCTACCAGTGCTCAAAAGTACGTGTTCGGTGAACCAGTGCATGAAGTTCCTGGTTGACCTTAACAATGATGCCGCAGTTGACATTGAGTGAGACTGAACATCAGTGAGAACAAAGCTGGTCTGATTCAAAGCCACATTCCTCATCTCAACTTCAAAGACTGTAAACCTGGACAGACCTTTTAGGAAAGAAAGTTCTCAGAGGCAACATGATCTCCAGGAGCGGACCGCAGAACCAGCCACCATGCCAGAGTCTCCCTGTCCCCTTTCTAGACACCAGACTAGTCCACCAGAGTTTCACAGTGGAGATGGGAGAATCTAGGGCCATAACTTTGAGGAGTCTGGTGCAAGAGACAAAAAGAAAGGAGGATTTTCATTGCTATTCTATTTCCATTTATAAAAAGTAGCTGCAAAATATATAAATAAGCTCAATTTAAAAATAGGAAACACATTTTAGATCATGTGGGCTTGAAATGCGCTGCTCAGCTTCACACCTCTCTCATCCAGACCTTGAGGTGGCAGCAAAACATGAAAGTGGGACAGTTACCTAACAGCTCCCAGCCCAGGCCTAACTTCCCACCGTCCCCTTGGAGGTGAGAATGGACCTTAATGGCAACAGAGACAGACAGAAAGAGGGGCCAGTGGAAAAGAGGGGTCTTGAGCTCATCTCTGTCAAATGGGGGAAGGGAGTGCCACACTTCTTGATACCTTGACAAGTCACTTGGGCTGCAGATGGTCCATCAGCCTAGGCTGGAGGGATGCTTCCCCACACCCTTCATGAGCTCCGGTTACAGGAGGAGGAGTTGCCAGGTGATGAGCAGGACCTGAGATGTGGAGCCATGGCTCACTAAGGGCAGGCTGGACCACCGTGTGATAAGGGGCCACCTTCTCGTCCACACTTTTGCTTATGTTCACATGCAAGAAGCCTACTTCCCATTTAATCTGCCTCCTGCTTCACGGGACGATGACAGTAAGAAGGCTCTGGAAGACACCCATTTGCCTCCTTTCCATGGTCTTTTCCTCCATATGGGGGCTTGGTCAGGTTGCTCCCCCAGACAACAGCTGGACAGACGAGCCAGCTCAGTGCCTCCCACTGACCTTTCTTCCCACGGTAGAGGTAGCACACCACCATCAATTTTATGGATCTGCATAGTTGTACATGATAGAGATTCAGGCTAACTGGGGAGGAAGGGCAGGCGACACCTTGCTCAGGCTTCCTGTACGTGGCTCGGCCCATATCCTTAGGTTCAGTCTTTATCAGCCCTTTGCATGGCGCCTGGGGGTAGCAGGGTGCAGTGCACTTTGTGAGACATCAGAACCAAGCCCTGTCTGCTTCTTGATCTTTGTGCAAACTTCCCTCCGAATTCCAAAGAGGAAGAGGGAGAATCTGGCATCCTAGACATCCTTGGCACCGTGGGCATGCAGTGTCTGACTTTCTGCCTCCAGGTTCTGTGGCATCCCACTAAGGGCATGAGCATGCGCCCCAGATGGCCCAGCAACAGAACATCAGCTTTCTCCCAGTCGCCCTCGACCTGGGCCCCTTCCCTCCCCAGCCCAGATGCCCTGAGGTCTTTCATGGCTTGGCTCCTGCTGAAGTCTCAGCTGCAGACGCCTCTCCTTGCCCTACCCGAAAGGAGGCAGAGGCTGGGTAGGCTGGTTTGCAAGGGCTGCCATTACAAAGCACCACAGAAGTTTATTTTCTTACAATTCTGGAGGCTAAAAGGACAAGACCAAAGTGCTGCCAAGATTGGTTTCGTTGTGAGGTCTTGCTCCTCAGCTCAGAGGTGGTCGCCTTCTCTGGGTCTTCACATGGTCTTTCCTCTGAGTGTGTCTGTGTCCTGATCTCCTCCTTAGGGGACACCAGCCATATTGGGTGATGGCCCATCCTAACAAACCGATTGTAATTTAATTTCCTCCTTAAAGGCCCTTTCTCCAAAGAAGGTCACATTTGAGGGTCCGGGGATTAGGACTTCAACGTGTCGTTCTGGGAGAAGAGGGACAGAATCTGGCCCACAGCACTGGGAGTGAGAAAAGTGAGATTCCAGACCTCGTTCTATTGCCAGGATAAACTTGCAATTGCATAAAATGAGAAAGTCCCTCCTCCATCTAAGCCCTGCCAGTGTCTACACCTGGCCATGGGTCACCCTCTTCCTGACACCCCACCTGCTCCAGGAATGTTCTTACTTTCATCTCTGAATGGGACAGAACTTTCTTTTGTATCTTGACTTTCAGTACATCAATTTCCTTAGCCCAGCTTCTCCCTCAGCCCAGCTTCTCTCTCCAACCAGCTTCTCCCACACCTGGCTAATGGCCACTCAGCCCTGAACTCTCAGCCCCAACACCCCCTCCTCAGGGGAGCTCTCCGAGGCCCAGCACTGGTTAGGTCCCCTTGCTCTGCATTCCCATGGCATCTCCCCCTAGTGACCAGAGCACAGTGGACGCTCCTTCTCTCTGCACACGGTGAATGACGATGACGACACGGGCCCTTATGACCAGGCGCTCCTCTCAGGCACTGTGTGACCACTGCTGTACTGAAACAGGGACTCATCTGTTCCTCACGGTGGCACATACATGCCATGAGGTCACTCCCAGCCCCTCTCGGCTGTCCCCATCTTCCTAAGTCACCAGAAGGTCGTCCTGTCCTCGTCACACCCACTCGCTCACCTCCCTTCCTAATTCCATCCCACTGCCATCAGGCTTTGTCCCACAACTCCACCCAATGTATCTTATCCGGTTTGGGTTTCGTTGCAGTCACCTTGACCTGTACGAACATCCCATGGCAGGTTCTTCCTCACCCAGATCTTTGCACCTGCTATGCCTTCTGCTTGAAAAACTCTTGTCCCACAACTTGACATGACAGCTCAGAGATGTCGAGGAGCTAACCCAACCTCACACAGCAATAAAGTGTTAAAGCCAAGGAAAACTTTCGTTTGAGTCTCCTTCTTATCACCCCACTGACTTCCACTAGACAGTGGTGGCTAAGTGCATTAATTTGCCTCTTTGCAATTTCTTTCAGCATTAAAATTCCATTTTCTTTTAAGTGTATCTTTGCAAAGGCCATTAAAAGGTCATCTGGCATCTAATCTCCTTTCTTAACTTTGGAGCTAAGAGATTCCTCTGCAGCTTTCTCAGCAGCAAAACAAAAATAATCCCTGCCAGGAGACTTGAAGAGACTTTGACACTGTGCCCAGCACACAGTAGGGGCTCAATAAATGTTAGCTTCCTTTCTCCCAGAGGCCATTCACTTATTCCACAAATGCCTACCCAGCCATGCTCCATGCCAAGTGTTATGGGGTTACAAAGGTGAACTGGAATCAGGATTCTGCTCTCTAGAAACTTGAATTCTCAAAGGGGACAGAAAGCATTTACTCAAGTGTGTCTTTAATATAAGTTGGGAAGCACAAGATGCTTAGATGTTGGACTCCACTAGACCCAGGTTCCAGCCTTGATCCCCTCTGACCAACTATGTGATGATGGGGAAGTTACCCAACCTCTCTGAGACTCATTTCCTTTCTCCATCAAATGGAGTCAACATCCAGTCTCAGTATTGTTTATAGGAATTAAACAAGTTGATTTCATAAAATACACAGCAAGCGCTCAATACCTGGAAGCTGTTACTTGGTGTTTACTGAGAACTTACTATGTTCTGGGTGTTCGCATGCAATAACGCCTCAGTAACCCTAATAAGTGGGCCCACTCATTTCCCTCCTTCTAGGATGAAGGAACAGAAGCACAGAGAAGTTGAGTGCCTGGGCCAAGGCCTCACAGTGAGCCAGCGGCCTGCAGTGAGGTGGTGGAGTCGTGTAACTAAACCCTGGGATGGAGGCCCCTTCAGAAGGATGCTGGGGGTCCCAGGAGAGCTAAGTTCCAACCTTGAGGCGCAGGCAGGGGAGGCTTCCGGCAGTGGGCGGGGCCTGCGCTCCCCCCCCCGCCCCCCCCCGACTCCGTCAGAGCCTGGGCAGTGGGCGGGGCCTGCACTTCCCTGGAAGGTTCGACCTCCCCACCCGCAAAGTCTGGCAGAACCAGAGGTGTAATGTTTGAAAATTGCCCAGGAAAGTGTGAGCGCAAACCAGGCAGAATGCTAACAGACCGGAAAGCATAAAATTTAAAAACAGCCTCTGACAGAGCAGAAATCAAGGAAGGACTTTTGAAAAAAATAAAATAAAATAAAAACTCGGTTTCCAGCCAAACAGAGATTTAATCGGCCTGGTAATTTAGTGCTTCTTTGCTTCCGTCCTCTGAACAAGGACCACTCTGTCCTGGGCATGGTGACAAGGTGAGGCAGGAACCAGCGTACCCTGGGGAAGGCACTGTGCCCTGGAGTGGGGGTGAGGGAGGACAGAAGGAAATCCTCCGTCATGCATGTCTGGGCCCATGGTGGGCACAGGGACCCTTCAAGCAAAAGTAAAGGAGACCCCTGGAAGCTGGCCTCCTCCCAGGGTCGGGGCGAGTCTGAGGCCCCCAGAGAGGGGGGCGCATGGTTGCTTCAACCAATGGGAGCTTTAGTCAGCAGAGGTCTTGAGGCCCCCTGGGTGCTGTCCACAGACCAGAGCGTGGACACTGGGGTGCACAGGCCCAGGTCCAGTCCCCGCCTGCAGCTTCCCACCTGTGTGGCCTTGGGCGAGTCCTTTCACCTCTCTGAGCCGCGCTCTTGTTTTCTGTGAGACAGAGAAAAGAATACCTGCCCTGTGGACAGATAGGGAGCTAAGAGCACTCCATCCTCAAGGGACACAGAGTTGGCCACTAACCCGGAGCTTGGCAAGCCTTCCCCACTTCTGGCAGCATTAGCCTGTGCAGATAGGAGCTTGAGCCTGCACCGTAGTCCACAGATGGCCTCTGTGGCCTTTTCCCTCCTGTGCTGGGCGCCCGGCCTGACCCTGTGGAGTCAGGGAGGCTGACATTTGCAGAAATGTGAGGCTCAGATCAAAGTGACTCTGGCCCAACAGGCTGGGGCAATGCTCCCTGCTGTCCCTCTGTCAGCACCTTAAAGGCTCTGGAAAGGCCTGCAGTGACGTCCTGATCCATTTTATTCAGCTAAAATCTCTGTCTGCCTAAGGAACTTGTAATTTTTTAAAGGATATCATTTTTTAACACTTCCCAAAACCTGTATGGCATGGAAATAACTACATTGTGGGCCATGTTACAATATGATTTTAAAGGCAAAACTCAGTTTCATGTGAAGGGAGAAAATAAATATAATCCTTACCACCCGTGCTCTGCATCTGATGTCACTGTAACTCGGGACAACACTTCAAGAGCTACTCAAGATCCAGAGTGCTTCCTGGATAGACAATTTTTGTTGGGACTGAAACACAGCTCAGCCTGTCCCCTCGCCCCCTCCTCCTTCCTTCCCAAGAGCATTCCCTAAAAAACAGCCTAATACGAATTTCTGTCCCAGATCCTACTTCTCAGGAAACCCAGCCTGTAACGTGACCCTGTGCTCCCACCTGCCAGATCTCCCACCCTCCAGCCCAGCTCCTGGCCACTGGGAAGTGTCAAGATGCTTCACTGCCCAGTGCGGAGAAGAGTCCCTCAGCCCACGGGTCACACATCCACTGACGAGAGGTGCTGATGTTGTGCAAAGACCTATAGAGCATTGGACACTTTTTTTAACGAATGATCATAGCTGAATTCAGGGGTTCTTGGTGCACAGGGGGAAATAAGTCCACTACTTTCCAGAATGTCTCTATTTATATGCATTGAGATGTGCACAAATCACATTTATTGACCACTCACCACAACCAGACTCCATTTACTCACTTAATGGGAACACCAGATTAAATGCAATGCCCTAGGATACAGGTATTACTATGATCTCCTTTTTTATGGATGAAGAAGCAAAGGACCAGAGAGGTTATTGATCTGCCCAAGATCACAAAGCTAGTGTGTGGCAGGGTGGGGCTTGAACTCGGGACATCTGTCTCTGAAGCCTGCATGCCGTAGCACTACCTGATCTGGAGACTTTTGTTGAGAAAGGAGGGACCCTGCATGGTTAGAATACAAGGGTGGGGGAGAGCCAGGGAAAGGCGATGGCACCATGCCCAGTCCCATCACATCCCTGGATGACTCTGGGTCCTGCTGGGAGAGTGGCGACCCCAGCCATCACATGAGCTGTTGTCTTAAGGACCTAGATGTGACAGAGTGCAAGGAGCCCCATTCTGGAGGTCCAGTGAAGCAAAAGGCTGAGACAAGGGCCTACTCCCAACAAAATGGAAGGTGGCTTTTGGGACCCTGGGACACAGCATCCAGGTCAGATCCTGGAGTTTCAGTGAAGAAACAGCGGGAAGACCCAGAGGCCAAGGCCAAAGCACATGTACAAGCTTATTTATGGTAGGAAGCACTGTCCAGCTGGGGATGCCTCCAAACCAAGGAAGACTGTGCAGAGGCCAGTGTCCAGACACCTTGGTGCTGTCAAGATCTGCCATGAGAGTTAAAGCAGCAGCATGTGGACCCACAGCTTGATGAGACCCTGGTGGATTAGGAGCATGTTCCCATTCTACTGATTGCCTCACTGAGGCTAGAATGGGAAAGCAATTGGCTCAGGGTCCTGTGTCGGTCACCTTCTACACCTCAGCCAGCTGTGAAAGAAGGGCTTCAGAGCCTCCATTTCTTCTTCCAGGGAACGGCCTGGCTGCGATTCTGCAGTCACCTGGGGCAGCCTTGTCCCTCCAGTTCCCAAAACGCAAGAGGGAAACTTCAAACACTGACATGCATGCTTCAGCTCTCTGGTGGAAATTTTTCTCTCCTGGGCCATCTTCTTCTGTCTTAACATCCAGCGTCTGCCTGCTAGCTAAAGAATAAGTGAAATGAGTAAATGTGTACTATGAATAAGCAGGAGGGTAGCAATTTAGCAGGCAGGAGACTTGAGTTCTAAGCCTGGTTCTTGGGAACTTGCTTCTCTTCTGTATATTACAGGATCCCCAGAATAAAACAAGTGGACTGTCCCAGATCGTTCTATAAAGAAACCTCCAGTTTGAATACCCATCAATTAAGATTCAGTCATACTAAGGTGTAAATGACTGCCAACCTCTGAAAATATCAACTTTTGCTAAGAGAACTGTTACCCAACAGAGATCATCATCTCAAGTTAAAGCTGACCCACAGTAAAGATGCCCATATTGTGACATTTTAGCTACAAGCACTGGCCATCAGATTCCTTTAAGTGACAGGGGAAAGAAGCCAGCAATACTGAGCCATTTATGGATATTTTTCTCAGAACGTCATAACCTCATAACATCACCCGAGAAGGAAACTGTGGCTCAGAGGTGTTAATGGATGGGATCAAGGTTCCCCAGCTACTGAGCAGTAGAGACCTGAGATGGCTCCGCCACAGCTCCCATGTGCTGCCTACCTCCCAGCCCGCCCATCCTCCCTACCTGAAAGGGAATTAATGGAGACCTCCTGCCATCTCCACTTTCCAGCCCAGAAAGGTCTCTTGTCTAGTTTGCATTGATTTTTGTGTGTTTGTTTGTTCTTGATGCATTTGCAGAATCTGAGATCCCGACTGCAAATAAGGCAGATAAAAAGAGAGGTCAAGGGAACGAGAGAAGTGGACTCCTTAGCCGCTCCGGGTACTGGAAATGTTTCCTGCCGTCTCCACTCTTATTTGTTGCCTCCTTACTTCCTCCCCAGGACTGTTCAGCCACATCTCCAGCCCATCCATCTGCAGGCCCCTGGTTGGTAATGGGTCATGAAGGTGGCCAGAGAAATTGGTAGATTCTGAGACATTAATTTCCAGCCCTCCTGCCCTACTGGAATAGCTGCTTAACTAATCGTCCTGACTCTAGTCTCCTCCCAGCACAGACTATAAAATGTTCCAGTATTAAAGGCCCGGAAGCACAGTGTGAAAATCTTCAGTGGCTCCTCATTGCCTGAGAAGAGAGTCCCCATGGTGTCCACGTTCAACCACAGGCTGCTTCTTGGCTCTTAGGTCCCGCCATTTTGTTTACCCTACAGTATGGCCCTATTCCTTTGGCTATAAACATGCTATGGTTCCCCGTTTCAGATGCTCCTTCTGCCCCAAACCTGCCCCTTCTACAGGGCCAGTATCTATAGCACAGTTATCTCTGGTGGCCTCCAATGAGAATCATGTGCCTCTAATTTTTTGCCAATGAATTTATTCTCTCCTCCACCTTTACCCCTGATTCTGACCCTATTCAAGACTGTGAGCTCTGCAAAGACAATGACCTTGTTTAGTCTGTTTCAGTGTCTTCTGTCCCTAGCAGTGAATCTGGAATGTCAAAAGTTTTGGTAAATTCTTGTGAATGAAGGAAGCCATTAGTCAGGCCCCTCACATTAAACAGCAGTTCTCGTGAATGATCCATTCCTCAGTAGAGCCCTCTACAGAACCCAGGGGAAAAGGCTGCCTGCCCTCTTAGAGGAGCAAGCTACGGCCCTGAGGAGGTAAACAGCCTGCTCGAGGTGAGTTTAGGACGGCGATTTTGCCCTCCTGCCCAATAAAAACCTTTTTATTTTGCAGAATCACTTTTGACCCATCTGCTGATCTCCACCTCCATCTCAGACCCAGGACTTCCATCTCTCCAGCCCAAGAAGGATCTTGAGGCTTAACAGAAATGCCACTGCAAAACCCAAGGGTTCACTGATACCACCTGCGACTCCCTGAGAGGGCCCAGCCAGCTGTGCCTTCTGGGTCCTGCCTGACAGATGCCAGTTACTACAGCAGACACACATGAGACAGACCCAAGCGAAGTGTCAGGACCTCCACAGCTGATGCTTGCCTTGAGCTCTTGGCACCTGCCAGACTGACTTCATCTCTGGATTTTGCACCTGCAGATGTGGAGGCGGTTTTATGGTTTGTTGGAATAACAAGATCAGGTTTATTAATTTGCAGCCTCAAATCTGTCTCAACTGCTGCTCTTAGTCCCAGGGGTCATCACCCAGGCACCCAGCTGGTGACCCCTCTGAAAGGTCCTTTGGACACATGTCTCTTCCTTGAGTCTGTTTCATTCCTGAAAGTGAGCAAAGAAGCCAAAACTCACGCTCATCGGGAAAGGTCAAACACCCGCACTGTGTTTGTTCATGAGGGTGATATTTCACCAAAGAGCAGATGCTTCCTAAATGATAAATAAGAGCAGCAGCTCCTCACAGGTCCCGGAGGAGGGAAAGGTCTCCACTCCATATGCAGTGCAAGCTCCAGTGAAGACTAGCAAGGAGAGGCCAGACTTCAATTCATTACCAGGCCTGGCCCCAGACGAATAAGGAATGGATCCTGTGCTGGCACACAGTGTGTCCCTGTTGATGCTTACCAAGTGGGTAGATAATAGCTATAATACCCATCATTTATTGAACACTTGCTATATGCCAGGCCTTCTGCTATGTTCTTAAATATAGTTTCTTATTTAATCCCCAGCACAACTCTATGAGGAAATAGACTCAGAAAAATTGAACTGCTTGTCCAAGGTCAGTGGGCAAACATAGGATGCAACTCAAGCTTGTCTGACTGCAGGGTCTCGGTTCTTAACACCATGCTACAGTGCCTGGAACCTAGTCAACCTGGGTCTGGGCCTGAACTCTGCCTTGGGCCAAGAAGTTACAGGGCAAGAACTCAAAAATGACCCCCGAGGCCTGTTTATCCTGGAAGAAATGTGGCATACCCTGGAGTCCAACAGACTTGGATTTGGATACTATTCCCCCTACTTCCTGATTGTATGGCCCCCAAAGAAGTGCCTGCATTTCTGATCCTTGTTTTCCTCCTCTGTAAAATGGGCTCAAGATCTCTCTGTTGCAGAATGATCATGAGCATCAAAAAGGACAATCTGTATAAAGATTGGGTCCACAGTGAGGGGTTAATAAACATTCATGGTTATGTCATGTCTCTGAGTACAGTAAGCAAGGAGCATATAGAAAGCACAGAGGTTGACAAACAGAGGTCACAGACAGGTTCTCAAGACTAAGAAGTATCTTAAACTGTGAGATCCTGGGACACCTGTTAGCATCCTTCCCACTTGCAGTGTGACATCTGCAGAAAGGGAACGGCTGTCACATAGCTCACTTAGAGTCCAAAGATATTTTCAGACTCAGGTCTTTTGCTCAGTTCTCTGCCTTTACCCCAGAACACCCACCCACTCAAGGCAGCTAGCTGGCCAGGGGTCTTGGACCTTCCCACTTGCTCTCCTTCTTGCCTCTTACTCTGTGTCTGGTCGTTGGCTTAACCAGCTTCTGAACAATGTGACATTTATCTAAAGGGTGGTGAAAAGTCATTGAGCTATTTTAAGCAAAACTATTATAAGATCAACTTGTGCATATAAGAAAGACTTCTCAGGCGGTGGTGTGGAGGACAGTTTAAAGTGGATCAAGTGGATTTGGGGGACCAGGTAGGAAGCTACTGAAGTCATACAGGCAAGAGATAAGGTTGCTCAGACAGTTAATGGGGACAGAGCTCAGAGAAGCCTACGACTGCTGGATACTGGGTAGGTCAATTTGGCAGGACTCCGAGATGGGTTGGAGTATAAGGTAACAGGGAGGGTGGTATGAAGAATCAACCCTGAGCTTCTGACTCACATGACCAGATGAATCAGGATCCTCTACAAGGAGATGGGAAGGCTGGAGGGTCATCAAGTTTGAGAGTGGGGTAAGACCGTGAGTATTGATTGGAGCATAACTATTACCCAGTGACTGGAAAGAGTCACCTAGGAGACCTTTCTCATGGGCACCGCATGACTGGGGAAGGGCCAGCATTCCACCCATGATGACCTGGACAGCAGGGGAGGGGCTGGCAAAGCTCCTGGGAGCTTGTGGTTTACACTAGTATTTGGGAGCATCCTGATGGAATCAAGTCAGCACCATGGACAGAGCTGGAAGATTGAGTGGGACCACAGAGGGCAAAGGACAGGTGTTCTGAGGCAGAAAAGCTGGAGACCACAGCTACTCACAAGCAGATGGTCCACCTAGGATCCATTAGAAGGATATCACTTGGGAACTTTTCCTACTGGCAAGGAACCCCAGAGATTCCTGTATTTCTTACTCACATAGCCATTACAGCATCCCAATCAGAATCCATAGCCCTGGGGATGCCCTTGATTTCCTTGATGTGCAATGTTCTTATCTGTAAGCGTTTAACTTCACAAGTAAGGATTCAATCTCACTGGGTCATTTTGAGAATCTAATAAGTTAATGTACATTAAGTGTAACAAATAGCACATAGTAGGCAATCAATAAATGCTGGTTTACATCCCCATCAGTCATCTTGGAAAGCTGATTTCAATTTGGTTGCATCAATTAATCATCATTGGCAGAGCCTTGGGTATGTGTTTAGTGCAACAAAGGATCAAAGGAAGTGACTGGCAGGTCCACTCCATTAAGGAGCCTATAATCCATTGGGAGAGAAGAACATATAAATGACCAATAAGGAAACAAAGAAAAAATACTATTATTCACTGCCTGCAGCAGTCACTCTGCCTCAAAGAAGGGGCATAATTTTCTCTAGAGAGGTTTAAAAAAATATCTGGATGGATGAGAAATTTCACTTCACCTTTCCCACCTAGTGTGTTTTGGAAGGAGAATGTGAAACAACAAAGAGAGAAGGAAGAAATTATCAAGATGGTGTGTGCTTATCTTACATCACAATGCACTGCACTGCCTAGGAAATGTACAGAAATAATTAAGTATTTTAAATATTTTTTGTCATAAGAAAATATGCAAAAGCATGAAAAAATATAAAGGGCAAGAGAAGGTTTGGTGGGAAGAGACCACGAGGAAGCTGATCAAGACAACCATGCTAAGGGACCTTGGAAAATAGTGCTAATCCTGCTGGTGGGGCATTTTTCTAGAAATTGGAAGCCCAATGTTCAGTTTTAACCAAATGCCTATTTCCTGCAACATTATTCCTCTGACCAGTGTCCCCTAAACTTCAGGCTGCCACACACAGCCTCGGTGGCTGGTTCTTTAGGGAAAACGAAAACACAGAGGTGTGTCCAATGAGGATGTAGTCATCCCAGGAAAGGCACAAGATGGGAGAGAGGAGCGACTCTGCAGAAGAATCAAAATGGAGCCAGGAGGGACACGGAGAGAAGTCCCCTTCACATCCCTGTGAGTGTAGAAAGGAGCACAGCATTGTCTTCCAGAGGAGCAGCAGAGACCTTGAAGGCCAAGGCGACTTTTAGATTGTGCTTAGGACCTGTTGGATGATGGCACATGGGCTTAAAGGGTCGGTCACCTATGTGTGGCCACCAGACAGTAGCCAGCGTCTGTAGTAGTGCAGATGTGGGGATACTATGCTGCTCCCTTAACAGGCTGAGAGCCATAGACAAGTCCCTTCCCACTTCCGGACGGCTGCTGCTGTCTGCGGATCTCTAAAATGTTACTGCAGAGCTTCAAAATGTGCTCACAAACCAGCTTGAGGAGTTCAGTAACTACCCCATAGGCTCTGGAACCAGATTCTAATGTGGATGTGGCCACTTACAAACCACATGGCCTTGAACAAGTTGCTTCATCCTGAACAAGTTGTTCATCTATGAAGTTCAGGTAAGAATATCTGTTACATAGGATTGCCATGAGGTTTGGGGAAAACAAGCACTTGCAAAGAATCTAGAACAGTGTTTGACATACAATAAGTGCTCAGTTAGTATTACCTAAAAGTACGAGTGAGCGTGGAGGAAGACTAAACCTGCTAACTCCAGAGGACAGCCACTGACATAGTGACGTGAATCTAAATGCCAAGACCTGCCCTGGCAGTGGTATCTTGACCCTGTTACAAGTTGAATCATGCCCCCAAAGAGAAGTGTTGAAGTCCTAGCCCCAGCCTCTCAGAATGTGACCCTCTTGGAAATAGAGCTGCCGCCAATGCAATTCGTTAGGATGAGGTTCCACTAGAGTGAGGTAGGCCCCTAATTCACTATGACCATGTCCTCGTAAGAAGAGGTGAGAGGGGCACGAGGGAGAAGGGGAAGATGTGGCAACGGAGGAGGGGCCAGAGCAAGGCCACTACAGGTCAAGAAACAGTGAGAGTTGCTGGTGACCCCCAGCTAAGGGAAGGGCTTGGAACAGATTTTCCTCTTGAACCTTCCAGAGAGCACACCCTGCGCACACCTCCTCTTCAGATGTCTGGCCTCTAGGTTCTGCAGGAGTGCACCTCTATTTTTAAGCCACCCAGCTTGTGATGCTTTGCTGGGCCCCCAGGAAGCCAGTGCCAGCCCCCTCAGATGCCTCTGGTTCCGCTGCAGGGTGATCCCCCCAGGCCCTCTGAGCACTGGGCCCACCAGACTGGCAGCTCCCCAGCAATCAAGCCAAGACCACCCTGGCTCTTTGTCCCAGCTCTCTGCTCAGCCCTCCCCAGACGCCCCTACTTGGCAGCCGAGCTGCTGGGTTCTCCACTCCGGACTCTGCTCATCAACAGGCCTCCTGCCACCATCAGGACAGCCACCCGGTGCCTGCAGTGGTCCCTGCTCAGTTGCAGCACCCACACCCCTCAAAGGACCAAGGGAAGCCGTGGGGCCCAGGGGCAGGGATGCTAGATGCTCTGAGCCCTGGAAAAGGTGGCATCTTTCCTCTGGCCTTTCAAGGGATGGACCAGCTTTCCATCTCCAGCTTCCTCCCTGTGTCGCCACTCAGAACCAGTCGCCGCTGATGGCAGCTGGGCAGAGGGACCATGGGGTGCTGCCATTCTTCTCCCCTCCTCCTCCTCCCTCCCTCAGACCCTTGCACACGAGCGCGCACACACACGTCTCCTTCCTTTTCCTACTTCACAAACCCCAATTCATGGAAGTACCCAACAGGAAGTGGTTGTGTCACCGCAGCCCAGGCACCGGCGTCTTTGTCTCAGGATGTGGGAGCACAAAGGATGAAGGAGCCACCTGCTCTGGCAATTCCAGGGGAGCTCCACAAGCAGTGGCATCAGCTGTCACGTCCCGAAAGACGAAAAGCCTGGGTGGCCTGGGACACAGAAGTCTAGGAGGGGACACAGAAGTCTAGGAGGGGACACAGAAGTCTAGAGGGCCATGGCAAGGTCTCCAGGGGGTGTTCCTCAGCCAAGGCGCTGCTTCAGAGGCCTGGGAGCACGCACACCTTCCCTCTGCCCCTCCGTGCCCACTTCCAATGTCTCATAACCAGGGTGGAACCTGGAAGTGTGCATATTGATCACGTGCTCCAGGCAATTCTGGCCCGGACCCTTCATCCTCCATCGCTGCAAAACTGCCTCCCCAGGGCACAGAAGGTCTCTGAGGAGGGAAGAAGCAGGGTCCCACCTGCATCTTAGAAAGATACATTTGACATCTGCAGCAAAGGAGGCCCCTGTGCCTCCTGCCAACCTACACAGTGCCTTTGTGCAAACTAGGAAAAGGTTCCCTGGCTCCAGAAACGGTTTTTCCCAGTTAGTATGTTCACCTGCACAACCACAGCAGTCTGGCCCTGGCACAGCTGGGATGTATGCTGAAGCCCCCTCCCGCTATGTTAAATGGCCCTGGAAGGAAGGGAGTGGGTAGGGGCAAGTAGGGGAAGCTCCGGCCAGGACTTACATCCGCCCCATCACCTCAAATCCACGCAGACACTCCATGCCTCCAGCTTCTTCTCTGATTGATGGACAGAGGATATACGTCCCATCAGGAATCAGGTGAGGCATCTGCCGTGGGGCCGTGCGCCCCCGGCTTGGTCTAGCTCTGCTCCAGGGTCATGCCTGAGGTCAGGGAAGGAACACACCCAAACCCCCTCCACCCTCACAAATGCTCATGTGCCATTCTCTAAATGCACTCTCTGAGACCCCAATCCCACCCTTCAGAGAGGCAATGGTGTCAGGTTCAGAGAGGGAAGGTGGCATCACGTCTCCAAAAAGCAACAGGCAGGCGAATTCAGGGGTCATCCGAAGTGTGGTCAGAATAGGGTTGCATTCACCAGTGAGTGTGCTGCCTTCTGGACTCTGCAGGTGTGTGCACAGCCCAGGGCACCAAACTGGATTTTCAATGACCCTGCACACCATCTCCCATAAGTTAGTCTGTATTTCTAAGAAGAATGGGGTTCCTTACATGTGCCACACTTGCAGAGTGCACAACCTGAGCATCTGTACAAGTGACTCTGAAGGTCCAGTGAAAATTCCTGTGTTATCCATCTCTCCCTCCAAGACTTTTAGGAGGATAAAATGATAGGAGATGGAAAAGCACTTTGATCCTAGATTTTATTATTATTGTTATTTCTACTGCCCTAAAAGAATGTCTCTCCTGGGTCTTTGAATTACCTCCTAGATCATTTCTTTTTCTGTTGACTTTGGATCCCCAAGAGAGAATCACATTTTCCACAAGTTTTAGCTGCTAGAGATTTGTAAAATGATAGGCTGGCAGGGCTGGAAGGCACCCTAGGGACCATTCATGCCTGCTTTCACAGGGATGGGGAAACGAAAAGCACAGAGGAGTGATACCTGGCCTGAGGACACACAGCAGGTGAGCCTAAGCCCTCCATGGTGACCTGTTGGCATGGTGCCGTCCAGGGGCTCTGAGGTGGGACCGCTGTTCAGGGGATCACCCAAGTCCTGCATCGGTGTCTTCAGGCAACCTCTCGTCTCCAAGCCCTTTGCGGAGGGAGGTCTGGGAGCTGAACAGAGGCACTGCCCTGCTCTCTGTTTGCAGCTCGATCAGCAGGACGATCAGCAGGCTCAGAGCTTGCCAGCAAGGAAGTAAACAGCCATCAGGACAAGGGTGTCCCCACACACACCGCCTTGGCTGCCTCCGGCGTTCAAAAGACAGTTAACATTTCACACGGAACTCTTGACAGAAAGACACTATTTTGTGCAGAGTTCCTGACAGACTGGCAGCAGAGTCTCGGGAGAAACAAAGGGAGATTTATTGGAAAGAACAGAGAAGGCGGTTGGGAGTGTGGAAAAGAACAAAACGGGACCAGTGAAAAGGTACGCTGGCCAAGCGGCAAAGCAAACACGGCACTTGCGATCCATCTTGCTGGACACGCTGCGCCTCTGCGCTGCCTTCCTGAACACAATGATTGAATTCCCCCGCTTTACAGGCTCCTTGCTAGCGGGCTGCTAAAGAGGAGAGCGCAGTTATAGCTCTATTATCATGAAGGCTGCCTTTTAGTGACCGACTTTATGATGGGAACATCATTATTAGACACACTCTGCTTCGTGCCACTCTGTGCTGCTCTGGTCCCAAGAGCGGAAGAGGAAGCTCCTCCCGTGCAGGGTCATGTGACTTTGGGGGCCCTTCCTGGCATCGAAACTAGGGCTGAGAACACAGAAGGTGCATCACATTTTTTAAAAAGAATTTTGTTTAAAAACAAAATTGAGGGAGATCTGATCTGAAAAGTCTGACTGTCCTTGTGGAGGTCAGAAAGGTGGACTGTTTGAAGTGGGTCTTTCAAACCTGGGCCAGATGAACAGGAGATCCGTGTTATTTGACATCTGGGAAATAATAGCAACCAAGACAATAAGAGTAACTATAGCAGGAATCTTCTTGCCCAAGAGATCCTAAGACTGCCTTATTTTTCCAATATTTATTTAATGATTCAACAAATATTTATTGCACACCAAGCTCCTGGGAAATGCATGAATGAAGATCCACCATATAACATGACTACCGTTGTGAGCAAGGTCCAAGCCATGAGCTGGCGGGGAAAGAGGAGATCCCCTGGCTTCATGAAGGCCCAGCACAGGGGACTTTTGATTTGCAACTTGAAATATGGATGGAGGGTGGTGGTGGATTGGAAGCTGTAGGGTCTTCCTAGACAGGGAAGACTGCAGGGCCGCCTGGAGGAACAGGGACAAGAACGTCTGAGCAGTGATGGAAAGCTTGGGAACCAGTCACGTGGACTGAGGCTGCCAGGGCCTGGCCGGGGTCCTGGGGCTGTGACCTTAGACCCAACAACGCAGGCAGGCTCCATACACATGAAAGCAAGGGCTTTGTGGGAATATTGAGGGCTGGGACTGGACTGGTGCAGGGTCCAGGCAGGGCCTGGGAGATGGAAGCCTTGGGTCAGAAGTTGTTTGTTCAAAGAGATTTTGAGGCCTGCTGCCTAACAAAGGGACTGGGAAGCTGGGCCCGAGTGATGAGATGTTCCCAAGGAAAAGTGACGAGACTTGTCCATTTGGCAGAGAGAGAGAGAGGAGGGAGGGGGCAAAAACAGGTGAACAAATAAAGAAAATGAGCTCTCTATGTGTACGAATAAAGAAGAATGAAATGATGGCATTTGCTGGTGAATGGATGGAGTTGGAGAATATCATGCTAAGCAAACCCAGTCAACCCCAAAAACCAAAGGTCGAATGTTTTCTCTGATATGCAGAGGCTAATTCATAATAAAGGGAGGGGACAGGGAAAATAGAGTTACTTTAGATCAGATAGAGGGGAATGAATGGAGGGAAGAGGGTCTGAGGTGGGAGGGATGGTAGTGAAACAGACATGATTGCCTCATGTACATGTGTGACCGCATGACTCATGTGATCCTGCAACATGCATAATCAGAAAAATGAGAGATTACCCAAGGTTTCCAGTTCACAGAATTGAGAAGCTCCAGGTGCTATTAGCCAGATTTGGAAATAAGATTGAAGGTCCAACTCAGGGGAATCAACCTGAGTGCAGAACTACCCCTTTCCCTGGTTAGAGCTTCCCTGGGCTGACCTGTCCCTTCTCTTGGTGGCCATCCAGTAGGTATCCTGTTATTAATTACTGCCACCTGCCCACTGGGTGGGGATGAAGGCATGGATATAAATAATGCAGCACAGGACAGATTGTGGTATCTTTCAAAATAGAGACGTCTGGCAGGCAGAAGAAAGAGGATGCTTCTTACTGGAGAAATCAGAAAAGGCTCCACAGAGGAGGTGGCATGTGGTTATGGCTGACAACGCAGAGGCCCGGGGGAGGACTAGAGGGAGACTGTCATGGGGTGGAGAAATGGGGTTTCCGAGCTGCCGTCCGGCCGGCAGGGTCCTCATATCCTGGGCTCAAGGTAGCCCTCTTCTGGGACCAGCTCAAGCAAAGCTCTCCGAGTTCATAATTTTACGTCGAGTCTTATGTGAAACCAGGTTGGATTAATTATTGATGCAAACTTAGGCAAATGAAAGCTCTCTGGCTTGGCAAGGTTCCCTTCAGCAAAATGAGCTTATGCAGCTCGGGCTGCCTCCGGGGGGCCGCACGCGCCTGGCAGCAGCCCCCGACTCACCCGCGGGGACACGCACGCACGTGGAGGGGCTTCGAACCCCTGACTTGAGGTCTGGGCCAGGATCTCAGCCGCTTCCCGAGGCCATCTGGGCCAGGGTGGGGGAGCAGGCCCTCGCTCCGGGGCCTCCCGTGGTTCCGCTCGCAGCCAGGCCGTGCGCAGAAAACAATATCGGTGATAAGCGCCTCGCAGACTCAATTCCATCCCATTTAATTAAATGGCTTTGGCACTCACAAATTGCAGCGAGGGATGTGAGCTCATGCCAGACACAGCTGCAGACCTGCCCCGTAACACACTTGAGAAGGCGCAGCAAAGGCCAGCTGACCCCCGCCAGGAGAGCACAGCACCAACAAAGCCAGTGAACTGGAGGAGCAAGCCACCGTCCCTGCGGTCCCCCAGAATGGGCAAGCTCCCTTCAATTGTTCCCGGGTCCAATATTTACTGTGGTTCTGCTGTGCACCTGGCCCTGTGGTGAGCATTGGAAATTCAGAGGTGAAAGGTCGCCTGACCGTTAAGGGACCCTGGGAACACAGAGGAGCAACCAGACCATGATGGCCTGTTGGTCTGTCCTGTGTTTTCATAGGGAAGCCCAGTCTGGGGAGGCCCCAAGGTCTGGAGAGCAGAGAAGGCAAGAGGAAGGGCGTCTTCTCTGGTGTCCCTTGGGAAGCCAGGAAGTGCTGACAATAGCCGAGTGATTGGAGGCATGGTGGGATAGGTGAGTAGGGGCACAGGTGGCATGAGAGGGCTGAAGATACACAGTAAGCAAGAGTCCCATTCCCACGTCCCCTCCCGGCCTCCCAAGTCAACACCAAGCCATGGGAGTTCTGGGAAGTGGATCCCCAGACTGATCAGTGTCGTGGGTCGAGACCCAAGGTAGTCAGCTGAGGGTAAAGCATCCTCACAGCGTCAGAGCAGCAGTGAACGTGGCTGTATCGTTGCCTGAGACCTTTTCCTGCATCTGAAAACTGGGTGGGATGTCACACGTGCCTCTACCCATGCAGCTGGTCACGGGATCCAATATAAGAGGACAGGTACCTGGGAGGCATTTGGCAGGGGTCTGGAAGGACGTTCTCGTTCAACGGCAAGGCAGCGCTCAACACAGGAGGTAAGTGTCACACTCTCTGGTTCTTCATGTGCCAAGTGGTCCTGTTCTGCCCCAACAGTTGATTGCACTTCATAGTTGACAGGAAGGTGGGGAGGGTGGGAATAGCGTTCCCAGAGCACTCATCCGCTCGTTTATTTATTCAGCAAATGTTTATGAGCCAGACAGTGTCTTTAGACCCTGTGGTCATAATGGTGAACAAAACAGACCTGACCCCTGCCCTCCTGAACTTGGCCATTGGAGAGATGGATACGGATCAAACAGTGGCTCAAGTGAATGTAAATCACCACTGTATTAAGTGAGCCGTGAAAGAGATGTGCAAGAAAATATGAGAAATGTAAAGAAATGGTCTTGAGATGCCTTCCCACCCTGGGGCCATTGCGTTTTGCTGGAGGAGGCTGGCTCCCCCCTGTTCCCCAGACCTCAGCTGGGTGGTCAGCTTTCTAGAATAGCCTGAGCATCCCTCGGGCTCTCTCTGACAGAACCCCGTTTTGTTTTCCACAAAGCACTTGTTATTATCTGGTGTGACCTTTTTAAATGTATTTCATTTGTTTATTGTCAGCATATGCTCCCAGGTCACCCCAGTATTTTCCAGCCTCTAGGACAGAACCTCACAGGAGCCAGGAAGCATGAATCAATCAAAGGAGGACATAACAGCCGGAAGATGTGGGGCTGAGATTTTACGGGGCCAAGCCAGAGCCATCCTGTCTGGGACAGACTCGGACAATCCCGCAAGAAGACAGGGACTACCTTGGAATGGATGGGCTATCCAAAGTCCTAGAAGCTATCATGAATCCCATCTGTCAGGTGGAGTTCTTAAGAATAGAACCTTCCCCCGAGTTGGTACCGAACCTCCTTAGAATGATCCGGCCGCGTTGCTGGTGGTAGGAGTGATCGAGGTGGTTGGTGGGTTGTGGTAGGACCATGATGAGTTCTCAAAAATGACTGGGACTGCAGTTGACTTTGAACCTCCCTGGAGAGTTTAACCAACTCCTTCTCTTGGAGGCTTCAGAGCCTCTTCCTTCACAGGGTACAGGATTCCTGTGCTAGCTTCAATAAGACAGCCCCATACATTCTGTGTCCCCAGAATAAAAAGGTTTGGGCAGGTAACACCGACAGGCTGAGGTGGGCTTGAACTCTGACTCTTCCCTTGACCAGCTGCTAGAATCTGAAGAGGCTACTAAACCTGAGTCTTTTTTTTTCTGAAATAAGTCTGAGGATGAAATGAGACCACAGAGCATCGCGTGCGGCCTGTAGCTGTGATTGACACGTGGCAGGTGTTTCCTCAGTACCAGTCGCCTGCTCTCTGAGTTTGCTCACATGAAGAGGGGCTTCCCAAGTTCCCCAATGCTCCCCAAAGGCCTTTTACTTCCCAAATTTCTGCCTAATTTGCTGAATGACTTTGGGCTACAAACCCACCCTTGCTGAGCCTTGGTTTCCCAGCCCCTAATGCTGGAGTAGCCAATTTTTTTCTAACTTAATTATTCCCTCTGAGAAAGTGCCTCATGGTGCATGTACTAAATTAAAACATTAATTAAAATAAAAGATGAGCTCAGCAACAGTTAAAACAGGAGGAGAAATATATAATAAAAGAATTCACATGCGCGCACACATGCATGCACACACACACACACACACACACACACACACACACACACACACCTCTCTATCTATCTATCCATCAATCTGTCTGTCTGGTGCACCCCAGCCTCCATCTCAAAGTCCTCAGGATCCAGGAATTATTTGAGGGCTAACAACCAGGGACTTGTTCCTGAAACCGTATCAGATATCCACTGAGCCACAAACTGCCAGAAGATATGCCCTTTGAGCCTCTCAGGTGGATGTTTTGGAATGTTAGCAGAATTCTGCTTTTACCCATTTATTCATGCAAACAAAGGCACCTGGGGAAATGCAGGTAGGTATTGGCAACCTGCTCAGAGAAATTCTCCCTTCATTAAATGAGTAACTTTATGTGCTGCTCCATGTCAGTCACTGTGCCAGGCTCTGACACTGTGGACCCTGTCCCCTAGAAGGGCTACAGAGCCAATGGTGAGACAGAGGCCAAGAGCCTCCCATGGCCTGTTTCTTGTCCACCGGCTCTTTCCAGGACCCTGCTGCCCTCTCTTAGCTTGAGCCTGTGCTGGATCACTTCCGACCTTAGGATGCTCTTTTGTCTGTCAGGACTCTGTTCTCCATTCAGGGCCCTACTCAAAATCATGTCTGCTGGGGAAGCCAGCCTTGACCAGCTTACCCCAGCCAGCTGCACCTTCACCAAGCACCAACCACTGCCTGCACCATTTCCAGGACACACTTTCTGTCCAGTTGTTGATAGGACATGTCACACAATGGGGAGCATTCAGAACCAGAGGGGGCCTGAGAGACCATCTGGTCACTGCCCATGGTTCACACGTGGGGAGGTCTGAGAGCCACAGAGACCTGGCAGACCCATGAGGACACATGAGACAGCACAGGTCCAGGCCTCTCAGGCTCCAGGCCACGCGCCTTCTGTTCCTGCTACCTGCGCACCCCTACCCCTGACTGTTGGTCTTGTTCTTATAGGCCTCTGGGTACTGAAAAGAGATGTTGGTAGAGTTGGCAGAATCTAAAGGTCGAGTGGTCAGATTTCAACCTCCAGCATCACTACAGCAGTAGGCGGTCGCCATCCCAGGGCCACCTCAGTGGAATGTGGTTTCCTCCAAAAAGCCTTCCTGAATAGCCAACCCGTCCCGAACTCCCCAAGATAAGGTCTGTCACATGGTGGAGACTGCTGGCAAACTCTTACCTTCTGGGATCGGCAACTCTTTGGTTCCCAAAAGGACTGATTCTCCATGAATCAATTTCCTCTTTGTTTAGAATAACTGGGACTTGGAGCAAAAGCTGGATTCCACATTAGTTCTGCAACCTTGTAAGAGAAAAAGCAGGCAACACCAAGCCCTGTGCCCTGGGCCGGAGTCTCACTTTGGTTCTTCTTGCCAGAGACTTTTCCTCTTTGCTGCGTGCCCCTGTGGTCTGGGCTGCTTCTCCCTCCATCGCTAATGAGGGCTGCCGTCTCATGGCAAGTGGTTAGAACCCTCTTGGTGAGGCTGGAGGAGCAACCCCCATGCTGGTACTTCCAGCCCCAGAGCTCTTGCATCTTCTCGTGGCCTCTTGGCAGCACTGCTGACACGGAACAAGGTCTATACGGAGCCAGGCTTCACTTCACATCCTGGCAGGTTGAGAAAGGCCTTGAATTAATTCCAGCAGCTATTCCAGGATTTACACTTAGGTGATGGAGTTCCGGGAGCAAATCACTCTGGCTAAAGTAGCTTCCTTTGGTTCTTCTGAGTTACACAAAATCATAGCCTGGGGTCAACCAGGACCCCCACTCATTCAGCAATGCCCACTGGTGATGACCTCCATTCACTTATCCTCCTAAAACCTGGCCTTTACCTTCAATGCCACTGAAGGTCAACATAGATTGTCATGACCACGCCTTATCACCTCCTAGCCTAGTAAACTACACAGGATAGGGAAATAGCGTGAGGTTTGGCATCAAGCAGGCCTGAATTCGAGTCTTTGTTCTGGCCCCTCTTATTTGCGGGACCCAACACAAATATCCTAATGTCTCTGATCCCCGGCTTCCTCATTTGTAGAATGGGACTAATCATAGGACCTGCCTCACAACCTTTTATAAAGATGAAATGAGAAAATCTGTGTAAAATACTTAGAGATCTGACATATAGTAAGTGCTCCATAAATATTAGCTATTATCATTGGCTACATTATCATTATTATCTACATTATAATCATTAGTAGTAACAACAGTCTTATTAATCATTCTTATTAATTCAGTGTATACCCTGCTCCTGTCAGGTGGCTGCCAGCTGAGATCCCCACCAACATCTGGTTGTTCTTCCAACATAATCCTCAGCGTGTCCAAGATTCCACCGGTATAGTGTATTTACTGGAGCCTTATGAGATTTGAATTTGATTTAACAGCATCTATTAAATACTGTGTGGCAAGCTTTGTGATAGGCACCTAGAAAGATATGTCAGCCAGTCCCTGACCACAGTCCACTGGCAAACAGAAGGAGATGGCTCATAGTCTCTCTTCCTGGCATCCTCAGCTCCCCCTCCTCCCAAAAGACTTCCCAGATTACTCCAGCATCCTGAATTCTTTCCTATGATGGATGGCTCCTCTGTCACATGGTCCAGCAGCTACTTGAGAAGAAACCACTAGACTTTGCCCCCTTGAGTTCTGCTGAGCTCGGGTGATGCTCCCAGAATCCATTTCCATTTCTTCTCTGATAAATGGAACTTTAGAGGGAAATTGGATCCAGATTCTGTTCCCTAGATCCCCAGGCCTCATACCATAAAAGAGAGAGGTCTCAACCTGAAGCCCACCCACTTGGTTGGTTCTCACTTTGGAGGACTCGGAGGAGTGTCCCCTGGAACGGTTGCCACGACTACACAGCGTGAATCACAGTAACTGGCACCTAGTAGGGCCCTCAGCAAGTCATTTTCTCTTCAGAAATGCCACTAGCTGGTCACACATCCCTGCAGAGCCTGGACCCCAGGCAGGGCTGGACAAGTCACATGCAATTAAAATTTCATTACCTTTGCCGAGCAGAGCACAGAACATTTACTAATATAATTACACTGCAATTGTCGAAGTCAGTGAACAATGTGCCTTTATGGGGTAGTGTCCTCAATAACGATCGCCCCTTCTCTCTTTCTAATCTACACTATCACCCACAGAGGACTTTGCACCACTCAGGAATATCCTGACTTTCCTGGAGGAAATATGGAGTGTGTGCCATAGTACCAAGGTTTGTGTCCTCTCCCACAATCATGTTGAAACTTAGTCCCCAGTGCAGAAGTATTGAGAAGTGGGGCCATTAGAAGGTGATTAGGCCCCGAGGACTTTGCACTCATGCATGGAGTAAGCCTGGAAAGCAAAGTAGGCTCCCTTTTGCCACTTTCCTTCTGCCACTGAGGCGAGGCCACTGAGCTGTCCCCTCAAGAGAACCAAGCAACAGGGCACCATCTTGGAAGCAGAAATTGAGCCTGCTGGTGGTTTGATCTTGGACTTCCCAGCCTCTGGGGCTGTGAGCAATAAGTTTTTGTTCTTTACAAGTTACCCAGGCTGAGGCACTCTGTTTTAGCAACATAGCCTGCAAGCATGTGGGTCCCGGGTGCTTTTGTCTAGTCGTCCTGATAGTAGGCAGAGCAGAGAGGAGGAGAGTCAGGAAGCTCCCACAGTCTTCTGAGTTCCACTGTCATGAAACCCACCTCATCTTGTTGGGGTGAAAGCTCAGTATAAACACACAGAAGCTTCTGGTGCTTTGGCCCCCACACACTCGTCACCTGAGCAACGTCTCCTCTGTCTCTCTGCAGGGCTGATGGCATCCCAGAGAGCAGACCTCAGGCTCTGGTGGAGCAAAAAGTGAGTCCTGCCCAGGGTTGTTTCCCTAGCACGCCTGTGTCATGCACCATCCGGCACAAAGCCGTCGGCCGGGCAATCGGGGCAAGCCCTCTGTTCCCATGAGCACAGAGAGGGGTGCCAAGTCCTGCTGAACCTTCAGACCCGGCTCACGGTGTCCCCCATCTGATCCTCACACGGCTCAGCGGGCAGTGGGTAGGCATCCTTCTCAGTTTTCAATGTGGGACCAGAGGCTCCGGCTGACCCAGAACACTCAGCAAGGACGTCGTGAGGTCAGGTTCAGAGCATGTGTCCTCTGAAGTCTTCCCCCCCCCTCTCCCCCCTCTCTCTCTCTCCCTCTCTCCCTCTCTCTCTCCCTCTCTCTCTCTCTCTCCCCCTCTCTCTCTCCTCTCTCTCTCTCTCTCTCCTCTCTCTCTCTCTCTCTCTCTCTCTCCCTCTCTCTCTCTCTCCCCCTCTCTCTCTCCCTCTCTCTCTCTCTCTCTCTCTCTCTCTCCCTCTCTCTCTCTCTGAAAATAGGAAAAGCGGAGGCTTTCCCAGCTCTGAGCCTCTCCAAAGGGCCCTCAGCTCTGCTCTGACACTAAGTCCTGGGGGCAGGTGTCCTGCGGTGACTTAACTGGCTCTGCTGAGAGCACCCTCCACAGCCCTCACGTCATGAACACCAGCTTTACTGCTGTGATGATTTGTTGGTCTCCTGGCGTCTGCATTAGACCATAAGCTTCATGATCACATTGATTTTGTCCACCAACACGTCCTCAGTACCTAGCGAAGCTCTGGGCCCACAGAAGTGTTTAATGAGAATTTATCAACCAACCGAATGAATAAATAAACAAACGACCAAATAAATGGCTCTCATCTGCTGTGTGAGCCTGGGAAGGAGACTTTGAGATCTGCTTTTTCCCCTTACTGAAGAGCAACCATCCTATCTACGTGGCAGGACCGTTAGGAGGCTGAGAGATTGAGTGTATAAAGAACCTAGCTTAGTACCCAGCACATAGGAGGTACTTAATAGATGGGAGCTGTTATTACTGTTGCCGTCGATGTTATTTAATGAATTCACACTTCGGTGCAAACCGCGCCCCCCATCTTTGTTCTCAACAAAATGAGCTTCAGGGGCGGTGTCCACGGGTGGGGGCTGTCTCTGCCACTTTCAAGCAGGTAGGAAACAGTCATTAGTGCCCTGATATTGGGAGCTGAGCTGGCCAAGTGCTTCCTCACTGTGCTGGGCTCACCAGTACCACTGCTAACGCTCAGTCCTGCTCAGACCCGACGCCTGGTCCCCAGCACCGCCAGCAGGCAGCGCAGGCAGCTGTGGGACTCAGTTCCTCAAGAGCTGTGTCACGGCAAACAAGTGTGTTCTGTAAAGCTCTGGTGACAGGAGGGGTGCATTATCCCCCCAGACGGAGCAGCAGACCCTCAACTTGCTGAGTGCCCTTATGTAAACGCTCTGCCTTTCTGGGCTCCATTTGTCCTTCTGTAATTTGTAGAAGATGATACCCAGTTCACAGGATTGTGAAGTTTGCATGAGATCATGTTAAAAATAATGCTGTTAATCATAGCTACCGGTGAAGGAAGCTTTAGTGTGTCACGAACTATGCTGAATCCTGGACCTCATCACATTGTCCAAACACTCTTACTAATATCAGATTTTATCCCTTTAGGCAGATAAGAAAATGAAGGTTCAGAGAAGTTAAGGAACATCCCCAAGGCAACCCAGCACATAAGCAGTCCTTAGCTATCAGGCCGGCCTGCATCCTGGTCAAAGAAGGAATGAAATGAGGTTTGCCCCAAGAGAACAGTTGTTCTCTACATGCTAGTTCCAACTGTTCTTTTATGTTTGGTGAATCACGTTTGGGTCCTTGGGTTTTCTATCTGTGAAATTAGGATGTTGATCTGGATGATACATAAAGTCTTTCTCCAGTAAAGCTTCCCAGACTAAGGTGTCGGAGGCAGGGGGTTATTGTTGGACAGAGACTGAACTCACTCCCTTAAGCTCCACTTGAAGTTGGTGCAATGCCCTGGATGTGACCAAGTCAGATGGGCCTATATTAGAATACCAGCCCTGGCTCCTTTCTGGCAGGAGAACTGTCCCATGCCTCAGTTTCCCCATCTGTGGGACAGAAAATATTTATGACCTCACCAAGAACTTCTAGAACTTCTAAGGATTAAAGCCAACTCCCTCATGCTGGATCACAGCGTCCTATGAGCTGTGATCATAGGACCCACACCCATCTCAGAACTCATCTCCTTCCAGACTCATTCTCCCTCACTCTGCTTGGCCCAGGACCTCATGCTCCCGCCCCAGGACCTTTGTACTTGCTCTTCTCTCTTCCTGGACAACCTTCCTCCAGAGAGCTCCTTGCTCACTCCCTCATCTCCTCCAGTCCTTTGCTAATACATCATCTTGTTTGGGGGCTTTACTGGATCATTCTATTTAAAACTGAAAGCCTCTCTTTGCACCCACCCATAGCTTCTCAAGTCCTCTACAACCCTGGCCTTGGCTGTATTTTTCTCTGTTGCCCTTATTGTCATCTGGTATGTGTCTATCATCTGTCTCTTCCCACTAAAATGTTGATTTCATGAAAGCAGAAATCTGTGTCCCACTCTTTTATCCCCAGTACCTGGAAAAGTTCCTGACAGAGTAGGTGCCCACTAGATACGTGATGAATTAACAAAGGAACAGGCAGAATTATTCAGTGGAATATTCTATCCATTTCTTCTCGCTTTCGTAATAAGCCCTGCCATTGATTGAGCACCTACTTTGAGCCAGGCCCTGTGCTGAGCGATCTCATATGAATGTGTGACATCACTCTCAGTACCTGGAACTTCAAACTCACTTGACCTTCCAGTATTCAAGGAGGGCCTCTCACCTATCATTTCTTGCAGCTCTGGTTCCCCCAAAGCCAGTCTCCCAGATGTGTTCAAGGAACCAGTGAGTCTTTTAATTAAAACAGTCTTCTATGATGAATCTGTTATTACAGAGCTTTACCTATGTAAAACATTAATAATACAAATTTCATTTGTTTATGTCAGTGCCAAGCATTAATTTTTAATAGCAAAATGTATGAGTTATGAAAGGCATTAATGCAAACCAAATCACCAGCTGAGGATGAAAAGGAAATCTATTTTTTAGGGTAAGCAGTGGTGATGAAATATTATTGAGGCTTCCAAGCAAAGAGGAAGAAAAAATATTTCTTCATCCTTCAGCAGCAATTAAAAAAAAAAAAAAAAAAAAAAAGACTCATGAAGAAAGAACTTTATCATCACCTTAACATCAGTTCTAAATTGAAGCAGAGAGCTGTCCCTTTTATCCTGCTGGATCTCGGGTGGCAAATTCAAAGCAAGAAGTTTATGCAAAATTGTCCTAATTATCTGCCCTGGTCACATTAATACTTCTAGGATAAAATATTAATAATAATTTGCTACATTTGTACAGAATGATAGGGTTTACCCAGCACTTTAATCCATGAGCTCAGCCAATGGTGGCGATGCTGTGGGGGAGGAGAGCTTCCCATTTCTCGGATGAGCTCAGTGAGGCACTGAAAGGTTAGGTGCGGGAACTGGGGCTGCGCTAGGTATTTACTGATTGATGGAGAAGAGTGGGAAGTCGATGGAGGAAAGATGAACGGAAGGGTGGCCGGGCGAGGGGGAGACTGTCCACCAGAAGGACCTGGGGAGGGAGAGGAAGAGAGAGGGAGGCAGAGACAGGAAGCCACCACCCCTTCCCTTCTCCAGTTCCATCCCCAGCCTTGGTGCAAAGCTCAGGGAGCATCACCAACGCGCCTTCTCCGTAGATTCAGCCAATGAGAGGCCGCAGCTGATCAGATTGGCATGTGGAAGAGGGTGGGCGGGGCGCTTCCTCTGTCCTGCCCTTCCTGCCCCAGAACTTCCTCCCTCCTCAATCCCAGCTCCATCCAGGAGACTCATCTCCACCATGCCCTTCTCACAGGGCTCCCAATGACCCTCTACCCTCCCCTGCCCTTCAGTCCAAGAGACGAGACAGTAACAACTTCCTACCGATGCTGGTCTCTGGGTGACTCCATCTCCCTGTCCACTGCATTGTCCCTGTCCATCACTTTGCAAAGTGGCCCTCCATACTCTTCTGCTAAGCCAGTCACAATTCATCCAGCGTCATTTTCTGGCCTGCTTGGAATCTGACGTACGCACCAGTTCTCTCACGCCATTAGAGCTGGGACTGTACGACCCACATGGAAGCCGATCAAAAATACACCTACAGACCTCAGCGTCATTTCCCTGGGTCTCACTAGCGAGCATCCCTCCACCGGTGATTCCTAAAAGTGAATTACAGAGACAAACAGCATTTGCACTTTTTATTTTGATAGACATTTCCACTTACCCTCCCTAACCGGACGTCCGTTTGAGCTCCCTCGTGCTGTGTCCCCGAGTGACCACGTCCTCGGGAGGACTGGTTATTAGTTACTCTTTAGAGAAAAGTGAACTTTCTGCTCTTATTTTCATTTCTTGCCTTTGAGCATACAGCTACATATTTATCTGTGGCCACCTCTTGATTTTGACTCATCGTCTTAGGAGACAGTATGATGATTTAAAGGAAAGAGTGAGATCGAAACCCAACGAGACTTTGGATCTAATCTCAGCACCAAAACTTACTGTGGTCATGAGTGTGTCCCAAACCTCAGCATTGAGACCCTTGAACAGAGAAAGCCTGGGGACTGTGACTTCCTGGACCACAGTGGTGAGGATCTGCAAGGAGCAGCCTGCAGCCACCAAAGAACACCCAAAGCATGGAAGGAGATTGTGATCGCGTTCCTCATCCGCAGGGCCTACTGAGGTCACCATAGTCCTCTGTGAGCTTACAACCCTCGGGGACAAAGCTCAGGCTCCTTGGCCCACCTCCCCACCTGCTCTTTGGGAATCTCCTCCCTCATCTTCCTGTTCTTCCTGCGCCAACTGCTTCCACCTCTGCAGTTCCCCAAGCACGGAGTTCACCACACAGAGCACCATTCTCATCTGGAATATTCCCTCCTCTGCCTCATGGCGTGAGCCTCAGTTGGCCTTTCCTGGGAGTCTCCTCAGCTCCCATCCCCTCTCCCCTTGCTTCCTGCACCCAGCTCTGTGTTGCACTTCAGCTCAGCAGGGCTGTGTCTTCCCTGCAGCCAGAAAGTTCCTACAGGGCCCAGAGAACTCGTTCTCCTCTCTGCAGACTCTCCATTTAGCACATCTCTCCGTGCGTAAGTGCCTCTCTGAGGCGTGCTGAATGAACGAATCCATCCTGTGATCTCAGAATTAGAGGAGTAGAAACATCGTCTGGGTTGATGCTCTCATTATTTACTAATAATGAGGAGTCTTAACTGTTGCAATGTAAACAAGAAATCCTTGACGTCCCCCATCACTGCTGCCGGCTGTGTCTGCACGCCTAGTCTTGCCAAGGGGAGGGCTCCTAAGGACAGCTCAGGCTGACTCCAGGGCTGTCAGTGACTTTGGGTATTAAAAGAGTCTTATTTTGATCATTAAGAGTCGAGCCTGTTTATTTCTAAAATTTCAGTCTCAGATTCAAAGCTCCCTTTTCGTCCCAGAGTCTAGAGAAAGGTGTCCTGGTTGGGCCCAGCTTGGGAGAAAAGGGGCCTCCCCCTATGTCCTTATGAGGATCCCTCTGAGCAGGCAGGAGGCCAGTGCAGAAGAGGGCGAGGAAGAGGATGTTTCTTCACGTGATTGCTCATGGGAAGCTAGGGTCCTTCTCTTCAGCTGGTTTTGCGTGATCTGGTTTGTGGGTTGGAAGCTCAGAGAGGACGGAGCAAGCCCACGGTTGTGGGACTGAATCACAAATTCTCTGCTTTTTGCATCTTCTAGATCTTTGACTGTCTGGAGGAGGCAAGGCCAAGAAAGACCACCTGTCCCCCTTTTCTTCTGTCCCCACAGCCGTAACAATAACACAAGGATTCCCTTTCCTTTGCAGAGCACTACCCCAGCAGTGTGGGGTCCAGTCAAGATGGCGGGAGAAGGGGTTGGTATTGTCCAGGCTCCGTCGTTTGGAGCCTCTCAGCAACCGGCCAGCCATGGCTTCCGCCGGGCTAAGCAGACATCCAAGCCACGCCTGCTCTGCTCCATCCTGACTTGTGGGAGAAGGCAAGGGTTGGGGCTGCTGGTGAACAGGAATGGCCTGGGTTTGAACCTCCGGCGTGCCACTTCCCAGTCGGCCGTCCTTGTGTTTACTTAACCTCACCATGTTCAAGGTCCCCATTATAAGAATGACATCACCCCGTAGGGTTGCCCTAGGGCAGGATCAAATGGATTAATATATGTAAAGGACTTGATAGAGCAGCTGGCCCGCTCTGAGCACCCACGGACAGGGTGCACCGCCTCAGGCACCAAGGGGACAGAAGGGAGTGGGCCCTCACAGCTAGGTCCGCCTCAGTCTTCACATGGCCTCTCCCCTCTGTGTGTGTCGCCTGTATCCTCTCCCCTTCTAATAAGGACACCGGTCACTGGGTGTAGGACCTGCCCTATCCATTTAACCTCACCTTGATTTAACTAATTCCATCTGCAAAGGCCTTGTTTCTGAATAAGGTCAGGGCCTAAGATTCTAGGTAGTTAGGAATTTGGGGGGATACTATTCAATGCAGTAAAAAAAAAAAAAAAAAAAAAAAAAAGGCCTTTGGTAAGAAATGCCTAAAAAAATAAATAAAATAAAAAGATATTTGCACTACAAAAGAAGTTCTCACCAACATTTCCCCGGACCTACTCTTTTTCTTGCATGACCTTGAGTGACCTCCCCACAGGATATTTTCCATTAACTCTACTACAAGACGTATAGGCTCAGGAAATTTGGGAAAAGTGGGAAGCTATATGCAGATGAGGAAAGAGGCCCAGAGAGGAGAGGGGCAGCCTCCTGGAGGCCTGGTCTCCTGGTCACACATTGGAACTTTTCCGCTTCGCCACACTGCCTTGGGATAACAGGTGTGTGGGTCCAGGTGGCTAAACATCGGGTTCTCGTGGGAACAAAGCCAAAGACCCAGAGAGCATGAGGCGGGCGGGACGTGGGTTTCTCAGGCTGCCAGTGCCCAAGGCCTGGGGCTGGCGTTCCTTGCAGCAGAGCGAGTGCAGGCCCTGGCCAGGAGGTGCCAGGCAGGCTTTGCTCAGCGTCCAGACTGTTCTACCCGCTATCAGGGAGCCTGGCACAGTCTCTCCCGTGCCCTTGAATTGGAAAGAGGAAGGTGGTCTCCTATGGAGTTTACCAAGCCTTTTCCAGCCAAGAGCCGCTGCTTCTGATGCTTGCCTCTGCTTGCTGGTGAAAGGGAACCAGTCCAACAGTTTTCAGGGCCTGAGGATATCAAAGCGGAATTCTTTTTTATCAGTTTAAGTGGGACTGAACTTAGTCCATGTCAGCAGAGACCTGTTCCAGGGTCCAACTCAGCTCCTCCCAGACGAGAGTCCATATAGACCCCAAAGAAGGAAAGAGAGGGAAAAATGGCATGGACTTGGATATCCATGGCCACATTTGCTTCCATCCATCAAAATCCCCATGACCCATGGACGCAGAAAAGCCCAGATAGAAAATGAGTCAGGAGAGGTGCAGAAAGACTGCCTGGTGCCTGCAATGTGGACTCACTCCCTCAGGACAGTCTAGCCGGCTGGCCTGAGCTTGGATCCTAAAGCTGCATTCACTGAGTGAACTGTCCAGCATTACCCCCTCTGCTGGACCTCGGTCTCCTCACCTGGGACTGAGTGCTCTCCAGCCGTCCAATGTATTCACACATCTACCTTGTTCCAGAGGGGGTGGAGGCATCTATGAGATGATTCGGGCCTTGGCACACGACTCAGCATGGAGTAAGTCCTCCATCTTCACCAGCCTTCCTTCCCCCAAGAAACCCCAGCCACTCCATCTAGTTCAGGGTGGACAGAATGCAGAGGGAAAAAGGGGTGGGAGGATGGAGCTGTTTTTAGAGTAAAGTGGTCTTAATAAGTAGATCACCTATTCTTTCAATAATAAAGATAAATCTAGAAAACCGGGTAGCAACATGGAAGATGTCCCGATGTAAGTAGGATGGCTTTAGAACAGCACTGCATAGGCGTGAGGCTCTTTTAAAGGTGTCCATCCAACAGGATGGAGAAATGCTGGCCTCCTCTCTCCTCCCTGCCCACCCCCTGAATTCCTCTGGGTACGGGAATGGCATTTTCTTGGGTGAATTATTTAGGAATAAGCAGGCTAAATGTGAGCCCTTAAGGGAAGACAAAGGGGGAGAGATTTGGGACTCTAGAAAAGGATGGTCCTGGAAGAGAAACTGAGGAGGAAAGGAAAAGAAGATTCCACAGGAAGAAGGGGCAGATCACCTGCTTTGGGGAGCCTAGTCTTCCAGAAGCCCCGGCCTTCAGTCAGTTGGTTAGCTCACCTGCAATTGGTGGTGAGGGGCTTCCTAGGGCATGGAGGGAAGTAACCACACTTTGGGTTCAGACTGTTGCAAAAAAATAAATAAATAATAAGCACACCGTGTGCAGACTCAGTCATGGACAGAGAGGGGCACAGGAGACATGCGTCCTGGAAACGCTTGGAAGTTATGAGAAGAAATCTAATCATTTTGAGGAATTGAGTTGAAGAACAAGGGGGCATCTCCTGACATCGGGATTGAATTCCTACACATGAACAAAGATGTATGGGAAAAGATGCAAATGGACCCTATATAATGAAGGGGAAATTGTGGGGTTTTTAAGAATGGTTTTTCCAAATACAACATCAGATACATATGTTGTGGAAAACTTGAAAAATACAGTTAGGTATGAAGAAGAAAAGGCAGTGTTAATATTTTGATGTATATCACCTCTTACATGTAAGCATGCTCACAAACGTACTTAAATAGCATTTGCATGTATAAAATTACATCCCTCAAAATTTCTGACCTCTGCTTTTCCTACTCAGTCACATGACCTTCTATGTGGCATTAAACTTCTTCTGTCATCTTTTAAAATAGTTTTTTAGTTGTCAATGGAGTTTCATTTTATTTATTTATTTGTATGTGGTGCTGAGAATCAAACCCAGTTCCTCACACATGCGAGGCAAGCACTCTACCACTGAGCTACAACCCCAGCCCTGTTCTATATCATTTTTAATGTCTGCATGATATTCCATATTATGGGAGTGTATAATTTCATCAGTTCTCTGCACTTGGAATTCACTATTCTTGAGGATGCGCCACAGCATGTTCTTATACATACATCTTTATGTACACACCTACATGGTTATTTCTTCAGGGTCCATTTCTAGAAGTAGAGAAGCAGGGTCAATATTGAAGGCTTTGATCACAGGTGGCCAGGTTCCTTTCCTCTGGCATTATACACAGGTCATATACCACCAGATGCATGAAAATGTCCATCTCCTCCACGTACTCACTTAGCATTATGGACGGTAAATTCCTTTCAACTCACTGGGTGAAAATGGCATATCAATGTTGTTTTAATTTTTACTCTTCGATCACCATTGAGTTGAAATTGAGCATCTTCTCTTGTTTATCGAGTGCTAGACCTTGGCATTTCATCTCTGATGAATTTCACACTCATGACTTTCCAGCATGTTCTAACTGAAGATTTTTTTTTTTCTTTTTTCCTTGAGTACTTTAACTTCAACTGTGTGTCTTCCATGTTGGTTGTAAATATTTCTTTGGTTCATATTCCACTTTTTAACATGTTTATGGAGGTTTTAATGCATGATATTTTAAATCTATTTAGTTAAAAATGTATCAATATTTTTTTTCATTTTTAAAACCCTTTTTCCAATTCCACAGTCAGGCATATATTTATCAATTTTAAAATCTTACTGTTTCTTTTCTTATCATCTTTTTTATTTTCTCATGTCTACCTAGAATTGAGCAATTTATATGAGATAATGACCTAAATCTATGTATTTTAGGAATAGTCAATCATTCCAACATCATTTGTTGGCTGATCCATTCTTTTCTACTAATATGTGATACCTTCCCTATTATAGCATAGAGTCCTTACATAGCTGAGGTCATTCCACTAAATGTGTATTTGACTGGGTATAAAAATCTTGAATCACAACACTTTCTCCTAAAATCGTGTGGAAATTGCTGCAATAACTAACATGTCACTTTGCCTTCTTTATGTTTCTATATTTGAAAATCTTTACACAGGTAGGAATTATATGTTCTATAAAAATTTAGAAGAATTTGTCTAATAAACTATGTAAGGGCTCACTGATTTGGAAGGTAGCTCTTTCACAATCATAATCTCTCTCTTATTTTTTGATATATTGTGTCATATCCACTCAGGTCATTTTTATTTTTTCTGGAAAATCAATTTATCCATATTTTCAGATTCACTAACAGGAAGATTTTTATGATGTGTTACTTTTATTTCCACCTTATCTATGTTTAGAATCTGTCTTATCAAATGTTAAATGCTTGTGTTCTATCCTTTTCATTGTTAAGATTGCTTAGTATTTATCTTTTTTAAAAAGAAATATTAGATTTATTTAGCAGTTTTAGGACTCTTCTCTTTACTAATTTATTAATTTCTGGCCTTAATGTATTCTGTTCTTTATGCCTACCTTGGATTAATTTTATGGTTCTTTCCCTTACTTCTTAAGTTAAATGCCTACTACATGTATTTTTTCTTTCTTGCCCAATAAGAGAATTTTTAAAGGCTATGAATATTCCTTTGAGTATATCTTTGGCAATATTCCATTCATGTTGATAAGTGGTATTCTCATTGTTACAGTGTGCTACACAGTCTGTAATTATAGCTTGTTTTGAGTCAGTCGTGACTAAAGAGTAATTGAAATTCTTTATCTCGTCCAATATCCTTCTCAGCATAACTTGTTTCCTTTAGGCTTTTTTTTTTTTTTTAATTTTCAAACCGACAATATCTTAATGTCTGTCAAAGATATGAAATAGTTACCTGATTTTTTTATGGAGTCTAAAGACATGTACCTTCCTTGTAAATCTGTAATAATTTTGCATAAGCCTTTTTTATGCTTTTTGTTTCCCTATTGTTCATCTTCGGGAAAATCAGAGTCTATCTAAACCCTGTAAAAACATAATGTCAGAGATGTGCTTCCCCAGTCTCTGTTCTCAGGAGAGAAGGCCAGGCCTTCTCAAATCTTCTTAAGCAGAATGGATGGTGGTCCACCTCTCATTACCCACTTTCCAGCAGGAAACTGGGCTTGACTGAGGGGACCTCTTCTTCTATAGTAATGACTAGTTTTCTAATCCTTAGTTAGATAGGTGGAAAACTACAGCTCCCAGCATGCGTGTTACTGTACTTCATTCCATAGTCTTTCTTTTTACTATAGCACCTCATTGGTGGGGCTTGAACTTCACGGTGGAATATGGTAGGCGAGCGTGCGCGGGCACACACAAACACATTTTCCATCCTTGTTGGTTGTGAGCTACTGTCTCTGATTCCAGGTAGCAGCCTGGGTAGATGGGGAAGAAAAGAAGGTAGGAGTGAAAAGGGGAGAGGAGCAGTGTACCTTTTGGTGCTTCCCAGAAGGAGGGTTGCCACATCTTCCGATCATTATGCTCCCGGGGTCTCTGCATCAAGGGACGCCCTACCAAGTCCCTTCCTACTTTTCTTGATGGTCTCGGTTTCACAAAGCAAAGGCAAGGCTAGTTTCTCTCAATCCAATTCCATCTGCTTTGGAATTAGTAGAAATACCTCTCTGATTCTGTATTCAGCAGGTTACCAATCTCAATTATGGATGAGCTTGTGAGCTTTTATCTCATGTTGCCATAGGTATTTAGTGGAGAATTTAAAGGTTGTATCAGAGCCTGAGAGCCAGATGCCATTTTAATGAGCATTTTTCATTCATTGCTCTAATTTTGCTTGTGTGATAAATTCCAATCTCACTGCCACCACACATCAGTCCCATCATTTCTTGCTAGGAATGCTGGGAACATTTCCCAACTCTCCCCCCTGCCTCCAGTCCTATCCCTCCCGTTCCTCTCCTGCCCCAGTCACCAAAAGTGATTTTCCTGCAGCCAAACCTGTTTGTTCACTCCTCCATTCCCCAATCCCTAGCTCAGTCATTTAAACTACCGACTCAGTTCCAGGCACTGAGTTGGGTCCCAAGAGTATGGAGATGAACCAGACATGGCATCTGTCATCAAGAAGCACGCGGACATGTGAGAAACCAGCAATCACAATCCAACAAGGGGAAAGCTAGGGAGCCAAGAGCGCTGTGAGCTAGGGTAGGAGCATCACCAATTTGGGGAAAGACAACGAAGAGTCGCTTGGGGAAAAGAATGTTCTAGAACCTGGAGGACAAAATTAAAGGCAGAATGAAGGAGACACCCCCAGGCTGTCAAGCAAGGCTGGAGCACAGCAGACAAGGACCGGAGCAACAGGAATGGGACTGGTAAAATCAGCAAGGCCTGGGCCAAGGAGGCCCTGAGTCTAAGCTAAGGAGTTGGCTGATTTTACCCTGAAGGCAAGAAAAAGCTGGGAAAGGTTTTGATCCAGAGAAGGGCACAGCTGAGGGCACCTGTGGAGTTGGGAAGCGGGAGTGCCGAGGACAGATTCAACAGGGCAGCAGGGGTGCTGCTGAGGGTATGGAGTCCAGAGAGGTGTGCAAGCAAATCTCCAGGATCTGCTCACCGAGCCGCCTCTGTGCCTCTTCATGACGTGCAGGGCTTTCTCTCTCGTCTGTGTAAGAAGGCGGGAGAACACATGACTGGTTGGAGAACAGCAGCCTACTGCGTGCAGCCATGCGGGGTGCATCTCGGACCAAAGCTGTGATTCTCCTGTCTCCCCACAGATGAGAAAGGAGACAAAAATGAGCAATGAACTATGCAAAGCCAAGGGGTCCCCAAGGACACCTAAACAGTAATGATGTGGCCAGAACCATGCTGGGTAATTCAGGGAGGATCAAAAAAATAAAGGAAAACAAAATAAATAATCTCTACTTGCCAATAACTAAGCAAATTATGGTAAAATATGTAGAAATTTCCAGAAGAAGGCATTTCAAATATAGATGGAAGGAGGGACTTTTTAAATTTTGTTGTTGTTTCAAATAAATTATTGGTTTAAATTTTTAATATGATAGATATTAACAAACATAACCACATGAATGAAGTCTCTGTGGGTCTGCAGTAATTTTTAAGAATTTAAGGAAGCCCTGAAACCAAAAGGTTAGAAAACCATTGCACTAAATAATAGATTGCCAATCTAGCAAGAGGCAGGACCAGAAACAGAGGATCTTTATCTCATATCAAAGGGTTTTCTTTTATTACTGCTGCCGCAGCAAATTAGCACAAGTTCAGCAGCTTAACACAAACACAACTGTGGTGTTGATTTCCGCTGGTCAGAAGTCCTGGTATGACTGAGCTGGATTCTCTGCACAGGTCTCACGGGCTGAAATCAAACTTTGGGCTGGGTCTGCGATCCTTATCTGAAGCTTGGGGACCCCTCCCCGATGGAATGGTCGTTGGCAGAATTCAGTTCCTTGCAACCGTAGGACTGAGGTCTGCAATTTCTCCATTACCTGGGTCCCTCAGCGTCTTGCTGCCTCTCTCTGCCCTTACGCCTCCAAAGAGGGGCTGTTTCCGATCCTGTCTCGTTGGATGTTGGTTCTGTGGTCTGTGTAATGCCATAATCAAGAAGCCGGGCTGGGACAGACTATGGCCTGAGGTTTAGAGGTGGGATAGAAGAGTTTTTTCTGTCTGGCTTAAGTGGGGTCAGCAGATCAGTCACAAAGAGCCTGAAGAAGGAGGAAGTTCCAGGAGGAGAGGAGCCCAGCGGGAAATGACTAGAAAAATGGAATGAGCCAGTACAGCAAATGGCTCGTGGTTCCTCCGGGGTCATGAGGAGGAGACGAGGCAGTGCTTCCTTTTGGGCCAGCAGGCCACAATTTGGCCGGGGAGAGGCAGAGATGAGCAAGTTTTCCCTTTGACTTCTTCAAGTCTATTTTTCCCAGTGGAAAAATGAAAACGCTGGGTCCCTTTGCTTAGAAATGGAGGATCTCAAGTTAGCAACACTAGAGCATTCAACAAGCAGGAGGCCCTTCCAAGCACAGGGCTCCCGGCAACCGCAAGGCAGCTCACCATGAAGCTGGGCTTGGGTGTTTTGCTTACAGTCGCAGTCATTATGGGATGGCTGGAGTTGGAAAAGTTGACAGACATAGTTGAGTCCAAATAGAGCCTTTCCCCTGTTCACTGCAAGACTTGGGTCTGAGGCTCAGAGAGCAGGAGGGCCCTGGATACTGTCCTAGAACAAGTCAGGGATTTGGTTCCTTGTCTCCCCACGAAGGGCTCTCCATCCTTCTGTGCTGCCCATGAAGCCATCTTTAACCCATTCGACCACAACCAAAATGGATGAAGGGCTGTGACCTGCCAACCCCTGAGCTGCACTATCTATCCCCTCATGGCACACAGCCAGGGAGATGGAGGGAGAGATTATTATCCTAGATTTGCAACAGGCACTTGTGTTTGTACTCCACCAAAAACCTGCATTTAACCTGGGCAGGCCAATTTTCTCCCTGGGTTTCAGTTTCCTCCTTTGCGACGGGAAGGAATCGAACCCCTGATCTCAGAGGTCCCTCCCAGGCCTCCATTGTGTGGGAACAACAGGGCAGAAAGCATTCCCATGGCAAACCAAGGGGACCTCCCACCGCCATCAAGGACAGAGCTCTGGGCTAAGCAGTCCTCGGGTGAAATTAAACTCCACTTTCAACTGAATTTGCCAGTTTTTCAGCCAAAATAATAATAATAATAAGTATCACAACTACAAGCTGTTCCAAGCCAAGCTGCCCTTAAACAGATAATCGGATTTGCATAATTGGGTGCTGCTAAGGTTTAAATAATTCATCAACATGGCAGGCTCTTCTTCATAGCCAAACAGAACTGCCAGACTCCAGGAAAGGATCAATGGCGATGTGCCTCCTAGGGATGTGAGCTGCATCCTCAGGGTGGCCAGAGCTGCTGGGTGAGGTTTGGAGACAGTGACTCTGAGTCTTTCCCTCTGATGTGGGTTTGGACAAAGGGTTTGCTTTTCTGGCATGGTACTGAGATGTTCAGCAAAGCTACTTCAAAGAATTAGGCCAAAGGAAAACACCTGAGTCCCTTTGAAAAAAGACTATCATGAGAGATCTCAGGCTCTGGCAGACCCAGGGGAAACAAGTAGAATAAAGCTGCATGATAAATTGACAGGAAACAGAAACGGGGAATTTTAAGCAAAAGTAAAAGAAGTGAATAATGGGAGTTAATTTCACTGCCTTCAAATCTCTGAAGGGTTGTCATGGGCTGGGGAACAGAAATGTTTCGGTTAGACCCACAGTGAGGAACACACTTGGAAAGAGAGAATGCCAGGCCATCGGAAGATGCAATTGCCCACCATCTTTCCATAGCCATGTGGCCTCAGTACTCAATGGTCCCCAGCCAAAAGGTCACCAGGAGCACACCTGTGTCGATCAAAGCTGACTTCAGAGCTCACTGCAAAGGGACACACACCATGGACAACCATGAGGTTTCTTAGTGAGCGGATCCTCTGTAAGGTGATTTGGAACGGACGGTCCAAGAGGTGGGCATCGATCGATCATTGATTGAGTGCCTTCAGGAAGTGGCAGTGATTCAACAACTGACTACCTTCCTAAATCTTATATAAAGGAAGGAATGACATAGCAAGAGTGTAGCTGGAATAAGTTAAGAACAGTCCTTCATATTATCTGGAAGAGACTATTGTTTGACACTTTTCTGATTTTCACAGTGACCTTGTTTTTGTCGACATCCAAACAAGAATATGAAGGGGTCTGTGACCTCATCACAGTCACAGAGTGACCTTGTCTGCTGTTGGTGTTCTGTGAGGTTGTTCATGTCTAACGGGAGAACATCACATTCCAACTGAGAGAGCCAGGCTGGGTCCCAGGAAGACTGGAGCATAAGGACCAGTGTCAGGCCATCCCCAGATATCAGAGGTTGCTTTCCTCTTTCTCATAGTCACACAAAAGTCAGTTTCATTACTGTATCTCCCAAGGACTCTGACTCAGAATGTCCAGTACTGACTCTGATGTCTCCCCTTGAATTCATTCCTTCTCCAGCATTCTCCACCTTGATCAATGGCAGAGGAACCACCATCCACATGGGGACCTACGTGGGATACCTTCATGACATCCTGGCCTCTGCTCTCCCTTTTTCCCAGTATTCAATCCCATCACAAATCCCACTGATCCCGCTCAGGCCTGAACTCTAACTCCTACAGGTTTTGCTGTTCTTGTTGGATTCTGACTTCCTACTGTCCAGGGGGAGATGTGAAGATGGAAAAATGGAGCTGATTGGATGATAGAGCCAAGACCCTGTCCTCTGTTCTCCTCCCCACTAGTGCCCTGAATGAATTCGGAGTCGGGGAGCAACACCTTAGAAGGCACATCACAGAAGGTGTGTGGTGAAAGACTTTGTGGAATCTAGGGCCCAAGTACTATGGCTTTGGGATCCTGGTCATTACACGCAGCACAGAATCAGAGAGAGAACCTCCCATTCTCCAAGTCCATCAAAGGCTGCCATGTACCTTGACTGTCCTCTTGGCACAGGGTCATTGGAAGATAAGGGGAGGTGATCCAAAAAAAAGCTAGGACCTCTAAAATAGCATGGAAAATAGAAGCAGGGGCTTAGAGGTAGAAGCCCCTGCATACAAATAAGAATAGCCTTTTTATGAGCATCTAAAGGCCAGAGGAGACACTCAATCTGGAAACTTCAAATCTGCAAAATATGAACATAAATATTAATGTGATTCTGTTTATAGCCATGGATTGGTAAAAGACTTGAGACGTTGGATCTCACAATATCTGTGTCTATATAATTTATAGGGTCCTGGTGTTGTGCTTCTCAAAGTTTCTGTGGTGCAAGGCTAGTCGTTGGTGTTGTTCTCACTGTTAATTTCCAATCCATCATAGCCCATCATGTGGACCACTGCATGTGACTAAGATGGGTTCATGCCACCTGCAACTCACCACCCACTTTCTACTCCACCCAAACGATCTGTACCCCATTCAATAAGGTGGGTCCCCTAATCTCATGATTGGATGAGATGCTATACAAGTTTCAGGGCAGTTACAAAGCCTATTTTCCAAACATCTTATCACTCCTCCTCCCAAGAGATAGAGCCAATGAACAGGACAGAGCAAGGCAGATGCTTTCTTCCTAATAGCGCATGGATGAGCACTGGTCTGGGGGCAGTATTCACCTAACACTGTCCTTGACCATCAGTGGTCAAGGAGATCATTTAAGCGATGGTATTTATCTAATCTCATCCCCTCTCCTCCAGTGTGTGGCATTTTGTAAGCCAAAATTGTCTTCATTAACTTCTCAGCCCAACAGAGGCCGAGGTAGACTTATCCCCTAGGAGAAGTCAACAAGAATGGGACAGTCAAGTTGCATCTTCTATCCAAGATGGTACGTGTATTCATTTCCTGTGGCTGTTATGACAAACACAAACATGGTGGCTTAAAAGAACACGAATAATTTTTACTACAGTTCTAGTGGTCAGAATGAGTCATAAGGGGCCAAAGTCAAGATTCTGGTAGGGTTGGTTTTCTGGAGCCTCCAGAGGAGAATCCATTCCTTGCCTCCTTCCCACTTCTAGAGGTCATGGTAGTCGATGTCTTTGCCCACAATACTGTAAGTTCTGTTTCCATCATTTTTATACTTTGCATCTAGAATGTTCCCCAAAGGCTCACATGTTGAAGGCTTCATTGCCAGCACACCAGTGTTCAGAGGTGAAACTTTTGGGAAACGACTGGATCGTGAGGGCTCTGACCTTACTGGTGGATTAATCCATTGAAGTATTCATAATTCGATGGCATTCCTGAGAGACGGTAGAAACTGTAGGAGGTGGGGCCTCGTGGGTGGAAGTGGGCCAATGAGAACATACCTTGGAAGGATATATCTTATCCCCAGATCTTTCTTTGTTCTCTCTCTCTCTTCCTGGCTGCTATGAAGTGAAGAGCTTTCCTCTGCTACACTCTTCCGCCATGATGCTTCTGCTCTACTCTAGACCCAAGAGCAATGGAGTCAGCTGAACATGAACTGAGACCTCTAAAACCATGAACCAAAGTAGACCTTTCTTCCTCCAAGTTGCTTATTCACACATTTTGTCACAGGGACAAAAAGCTGAGTAACACAATCATTACACCACTTTCTCCAGCCTCAAACTTCTTCCTTTCCCCCTACAAGGACTATTTCAATTGCATTAGGGTCCACCAGATAATGCCCCCACCTCAAAATTCTTAAGTCGATCACGTGCCCAAAGTCCTTTAGCTGAATTAGGCAAAATTCACAGGTCATAGGGACTAGAAATGGACATCTTCGGGCTGGCCATTATTCAGTCTACTACAGTATGCAAAGCGTCATTTCTTTAGATTTGTCTTCCCACTTCAAGCCAGATGCAGTGAAGACAGGACAGGCTTAGGATTGCACAGGCTTGTGCTCAAACCCCAGCTCAGACATTTCTTTATTGTGTGATCCATAAGTTGTTATTTCCTCCTTCCTGAGTCTCCACTACTTCGTCTGTTAAATGGGGTCATCATGCCGCCTCTCATGTTACTGTGGTGCAAATACTTAAGCACGTTTAAAGGCCAAGTACTCGCTAGGTGCTTATATATATAAGTACTACCTTGCTTTTCCTGGATGTAATATGGTACCTTTCTCAGGCAGCCCTAAGGAGCATCAGTGACTCACGGCTTCCTTCTGTCACTCATGTCATTGTGATTTGCCAAACATCTCTCCCTCGCTCGCCTTTTATCTCCATGAAATCTACGCCCTCCCACCACCCGGCATCCCTGAGCCCATGTTCGTAGCAACAAAGGCATTTTTCCAGCTTGGGTGGAGCAAAGCAGGTATGCGGGGCAGCGCAGGAGGACAGCCACACAAGGACCCACGCCAGACCTGCCTCCGCCCCGTCCGCTTTGAGGCCAGACATGAAAGGCCCTTTTAGAGAGATGTCGAGAGCTGTCATTAGAGTCTTTCTTCTTTTGATAATGGTCCTGCCAGAACCAGAAGAAAAAAAAAAAAAAAAAAACATGTTGATGTGCTATTTATTATAATACATGGGCTGCAGGGTATATATAATCACGAAAATCATTCTTTGACCAAAACTGCTACTGTATTTGTGCCAGTTTTAATACTGCATGCTATCTACAATTTTTCTATTGGTGGTCTCATAGAAAAATGATGGAATGTTAGCATTTTAAGGGAAACAAAAGTCATTTAATCCATCCTCAAAAAAAAAAAAAAGGAAAGAAAAAAAAAAAAAACAATATACAGTGCTTCTGTTGCTAATTCACATCGCTGGCAATAGTAAGTTCACTACCCCTTCCTCAAAACTTCTTTCTCTGAGGCCTTCAGGGTGATAAATAATCACATTTGTCTTGCTTCTTATTTTGAATCAATTATGAAAGAGACAGCTGAGTCAGCTGCGGATAATATATGAGGGGGCTGGCTAGGAAATTAGACGTGAGACCAGAACGGTCGAGGACCAGCTTAGAGTGAGAGGCGGGTCTGCAGAGCAGCCTCCTGCCCCAGCTTGGTGGCTGCCTCACACCCCACTGGGCCCAGAGGGGCAGGAAAGCAGCACTGTGCTGCCCATGAGCCAGGAGCTCGTGGCCCCTACTCCACCCCCTCAGAAGACTCTCACCATCTCACCAGCTGGATCCTCCTCCTGAGCTTGGAGCCAGAGATGGGGTAAAGCCAGGGAGTCGTGCCCCTGCCACTCATGCTAGTGGTGAAGAGGGAAAGCAGTCCCAGCCCGAGACTGTTCAAAGGCTCATCTTCATTAGATGGAAACCCACTTCCATTTCAATCCAGCCATCTTCCCAGTCCCACGCTCTGTGACCCTCCGGGACGAGAAGCCAAGGACGTTGGCCACCACCTGCACTCCACAGTTCAAACCTTGCCCTGCTACTGGCTCATCTGTCTCCTTAGCCAAATTCCTTTTCTGAGCCCTCATTTCCTCATCTGTGAAACGGTCCCTCTCTCCAAGGAGGTTGTGGATGTTCCCTGATACAACATGTTGCTTGGCACGTGGTGATAGTTTCAGAAAAAGTAGCTGCAGGTCATTGCCAGCAGGAGTTAAGCAAACATCACATAATGCAATGCACCAAAGAGCGTTGCCCACCTGTGGGGCTGTCCTTGGCAGCTGCTCTAGGACTAAAAGAGGAAAAAACAAGACTTGAACACCACCAGTGACCAGCCACCTTACTGGGGGACAGGTTGCCAAAGAGGCCCTGGCGAGCATCCGTGTGCTGGCCCTCTCACACCCACGGGACACAGTTATTCAGGTATGAAACCTTGTTTTGCTCTGTACCCTGGTTCAAACCCTTTGCTTGGCCCTGAGGCCACGAACATCATTCAAACCCTGTTCCAGTCCTCACAGAACCTACAGATCTGGTAAAGTCTTCCATGCACAGCACACAGAATGGGACCCTCGAGAGTCTCCAGGGGGAGATCACATCCAGACAGTTTCTGGAGTGCTTCCTGGAGGAGTGGAGATTCCACCCCCCCCCCAGCTTTATCAAGTTATAATTGACAAATTTAACTTGTATACCTTTATGGTATGCAATATGATTTTTTGTTATGTGTAATGTTATGAATTGATTACATTAGCATACCCATCCCTTGGCATTTTTTTTTGTGTGTGTATAAGATCTATCGATCTGCTCTCTTAGCTCTCATCTATACATTATTAAGTATAGTTAAGGTGCTATGCAGCAAGTCTCTGGAATTACTCCTCTAGTCTAAAAATATTATACCCTTCTACCAACATCTCTCCATTTCTCCTCACCCCAGGCCCTGATGACCACCACTCTAGTCTCTACTTTTATGAGTTCAACTTTTTAAATTTTTAGATGTAAATGAGATGATACAGTATTTGTCTTTCTGCACCTGGTTCATTTCACTTTGCATATTTTCTAGGTTCATCCACAAAGATGCAAATGACAGGAATTCACACCTTTTTAAAGGCTGAATAATATTCTATTCTGCACACACACACACACACACACACACACACACCACATTTTCTTTGTCTCCCATCCATCATTAATGGATATTCATGTTGATTCCATATCTTGGCTAGGAAGGAATATTTGAACTGAGCTTTAAAAGATAGCTAGAACTTGGATGGATGGTGTATCAGTTACTTATGCCACAATGAATGCTGTGTGACAAGCCATCCCAAAACGCAGGGGCCTAAAACAGGCAGCATCTATTTTTGCTCCTGGGTTTGTGCCTTGACTGGGTGGCCTTATTGATGGTGGCTGATGTTGTCACACGCGTTGGTGTTGGCTGGCAGTCAGATGGTCCAGGATGGCCTTCACTGAGAAGACAGGGATCACTTGACCCTTATCCACATGCTTCTCATACTGCAGCATGAAGATGAAGAGCACAGTCCCCTCCCTTTGGACCAGAGCACCCATCCACCTCTGCAGCAGGGCCATTTCCTGAGCATCTGTGATGCGCCAAGCATGCTACTGAACTCTCAGCACCGTGATTCCATTTCATCTGCACAACCGCACTGCAAGCCAGCTATTCCCATTTTACAGATGAAAAATCAAGGCTCACACAACATACATCAAAATCCTGAGTACTAGAATAGTCAGGATTGAATCTACACCTGCCAGACACAAAAACCCATGCACTTCTGCCTGTCTCCCACTACCTTCTACACCCATTATCAATCTATGGATGCTGAAACACTGGCCCTGACAATCAAGACCAGAAGTCAAGTCTTCCCTCCTTTTCCCTTTGGATCGTCCTTCTATGAAGCCCGGCTTGACTCCAGGACTTGCTTTTCTCGCCACGAAGACCTTCCCTGCATTCACCCCCTTTGCTTAGACAGCCCTACTTGGGCTTAATTAGGTTTGCACTAAGTTCATGAGTTTCTGTAAACTTAATGGGCTCTAAAGAGAAAACAGGGCTCTCTCTCACCAGGTGTTTATTTCCTTCCCCAGTTGTCCCAGCTGAACTCTCAGATTCATTTCCAAGTTCCATCTGGCTAATGGGTGCAGGTGAGATTGGGCAAGGCACCGCACCCCCTCCCCACCGCGCCCCAGCTCAGCCCACACCCACAGCACGCCCAGATGTTCCCCGTTCCCCTGGTAAAAAGAGGAGTGCCAAGGGAGAAACTTTGGGAACCAGGCGTGGCCCCTGCTGAACCCAATACAGCCCTCACATCTGGTGTCAGATGGCTTTGCAGAGAGCAGGGAACGCTTGGCCCTGTTCGTTCCTACCCTGCGCACTCTGAGCAGGCTGATAAACCTCAGGTTCTGAGGTCTGTTCCCCTCACCAGGCCGCTTGCCCAGCATCCCTCTGAGCGCCAGTTTTCTCATCTGAAGCTGGTGACAAACAGAGAACTTCCAAGGTGACTATGAAGATGAAATGATTTCATACGTGTAAAGTGCTTAACATCGTTCCTGGCCCGTGATAGGAGTTAATAAACGTTTGCCACTATTAATACAACTGCTACTTCTAGTAACCTCATGACAGTTCTGTAAGACAGGCACTTGCCTCGTTCAAAGATAAGAAAATAAATTTGTACAGGTAAAGCAATTTACCTTGGTTAAAATGATAACCAACAATAAGGTGTGAAACTTCCCTTCCAGCAAAGTTCTTTCCCTCTCCAGCGCACAACCCCCCGCAACCCCTCTCTGTGGAACAGGCAAACAGAAGGAATGCATGTAATCATTAATGAGACAAACACAGGCCCCCGAAGGCAAAGGAGGAAGAGAACCCCAGGAAGTGGCCTTCGGTGAGCAGAAATCATCACAGCCTTTGTTCTCTCCTGGCAAGGTCACCCAGGGCACATAGCCCCCATCTCCAAGGTGTGAGCCCTCACCTGGGGTCCCTTCATAGGCAGAAGTGGCGGCCAGTCCTGCCTGGGGCTCAGAGAAGGCTTGCTGGGTAAGGGACCCGGGAGACGGGGAGATGCACAGAGATGGGGAAGGGAAGAGAGACCCCCGGAGTGGCAAATTCAGAGGACGGGACTATGAGCCCTTTGGGCTTAATCCCCAGCGGATAAAGCCCCCGGTTAGTCCAGAGGATGAAATGATTAGCGAAAATGGAGGGTGATGTCAAAGGGCTTCAGGTGGCAAGAAAAGGCACCCGGGCGTCATTTTGTGCACGGCAGGGATCCTCTTGGGGGCTTTCAGCATATAGGTAACATAATCAGAGCCGGGATTTAGAAAACTCAGTCCACGGAGACTGAATTGAGGAGGCAGATATTAAAGAGGAAAATTGACTTTGAGGAGCTTGTGACAGGGCAGGTAGGTGACAGACTCACAGTTCCCCACGTATCCCCGCTGAGTTTTCCTATGAAGTTACAACAGAAGTCTGCACACCACAGCCTGAGACCCCAAAGCTGCCTGCTCTCTGGGTTCTAAAAGAACAATTTTTAAATACAGTCACCCGCTCCAGAGTGATGTTTTGGCCAGTGACACCACATACAGCGGCCCCTAAGATTATATTGCCTGATGACGTCATAGCTATCTTGTTTGTATCAGGTGTATTCTTGATGTTGGCATAGTGACAATATCACCTACAAACACACGTCTCGGAACATAGCCGTGCTGTGAAGCAACGCAGCACTGTGCAGCTGTTATTCATTTATTGATGCATTGTCTACGTTGCTTCCATTCTCTACAGCAGAGTTGAGGATTGCGGCAGGGACTTTCTGGATCGCCAATCCTAAAGTGTTTATGAACTGATCCTTCCCAGAAAAAGTTTGCAATATTTGTGTTAGCAGGAACTTCGGCTACCCACAAATTATGCATGAGGAAACTAAGGCCCTCAGAGGTGAGGTGACTTGCCCAAGGTCACACAGCTCATGAGTGGAAGCAGGGAGGTGACCAGGGGCCTGGGTCAATCCTCAGGTGAAGTCAAAGAGGCCCCAGAACGCCTGACTCCAGACCCATTGCAGCTGCCCTTGTGGCACCGCTCTGTCCCCGTCCACCCAGACCACCACTGCAGCCAGCCAAGAGGACTCAGGCGCCACTTTGTCAGCCAGAGCCCTTGCTCTGGCCCCCAAACCAGCATCAAATGACTAATTTAAAACCTAATGCTTCCACCATGTCCACCCCGGCTGCCCCTTCTTCGGCTTATCGCATCCTATTCAAATCCAAAATAAATTATTTCAGCTCTGCAGCCTTTGGATAAAGAAAAAATGAAATTAAAAAATAAAAAAGGAAGAAGGAAAGCTTTGAAGGGGCAGCCCACCACCCGCCCTTGCCCACAGTGCCAGGCCTCTTTCAGAAGCCAGGCTGATAACCCGGAGGGGCGGCTGGTCCCTGGAGGCTGTGAGGACAGAGCCGTGCTTCCTTCCATGTCACCCCACCCCTTCTGCAGGCAGCAGGGCGGGACAGCAAGGTGCGCCGGTTCTAGGCACGAGGTCGCCCCCAACCCATCTCTCTCTGAAGTTGGGCAAAGCCCCTGGTCCAATTCTACAGATGGGAATCCCCAGTCTCGGGCAGGATTGCTGGTGAGGGAACGGCTGATAAAATTTTATTACTCCGTGCTGTGTATCTTCCAGGCGCTGGGGTGGGACCTGGCACACAGGAATACACCCAGGACCCCCGATGTACGCCACTCTCATCAGACCACCAAGCACTGCGTTTAAGCTTGCAAAGCTCTTTCTTCTCCCGTCTCTGTAGAGGCTCCCAACAATTCTCTGAGGGACAATATTATTAAGAGACTCATCTTACAGACGGGGAAGCTGAGGTTTGAAGAGGTAAGGGGACTTACCCAAGATCCCGCAGTAGGAAGGTAGCCAAACTTCATAAATTATTCTCATATCAGAGTCCATGGCTGAACGATGTGGTGGCTGGAAGCTTGGCCAGACTGACCTGGTTTTGCTGGCTGTATGATCTTGGGATCTTCTTGCTAAATCTCACTTTACCCACCTCTGAAATGGGGAAAACAACCTCGGTCTCATGGGGTCATGATGGGAGTTAAAATGAACACAAGAAAAAATTTAGTGCAATGCTTGACACGCAGCAAGTGCTCACCGCAGGAACACTTGGTCTGCTTTCATGTTACTATTGACACAGACTGAGAATCATGGAGGAGGAGGAGGAGGAGGAAGGAGAAGGAGAAGGATGTGGAGAAAGAGAGGAGCAAGATACACAGTCCTTGACCTGTCTCAGCAAAAACTAAAAGACCTAGGTTGTGATCCTTGCTGTACCATGAAAGTGAAGGAGAAGGACAAGACAAAACTCCCTTCCTGTTTATCTTGCTGAGAATTTAAGGCCCAGTAACCAAGAGAGACAAGATACAGGCCCAGGTGGAAGGGGACTGGAGAAAAGGAGCGGGCAGGCCAATGCCCTGCTGACGAATACTTCAATTACCAGGAGAAGAGGAGGCCCTCTCAGAACCAAGCAGCTTCAGGATCTCTCTTCTGATTCAAGAGTGATCCCTGCCACCAGGGAAAGTTGGTGAGAAGGATCAGGAATGCTCCGCAGGTTTCCTGAGCATCTTGAAGACTTCAGGGGGTTGGTAGCCACTGAGCATCCTTGAGAAGGGATTTCTTTAAGGAACTCACCTGAGGGCCTTTCCAGAAGTACACATGGTACAGCTGGAGCATTGGACCCACACCTGGAGTTGAGGGACACTCTCCACTCTAGCTCTTACTTTGGGCTGCTGAAGTCTCCACTCACACGTGGATGGACCAGGCTCAGAGGCTTCGGCAATCAAATGGGGACAGGCAAGTTGGAGAGACACAACCCTTGGTTTTTGCCATGGTGGCCTGTCTGGAAAGACGTACAGATGGGAACCAAGACACCTGGCAAGGACAGGTTGATGTCCAGCAGCTGTATGAGGAAAGAGGTCAAGGGTGCTAGCCTCTGCCAGCCTTACTTTCTGACCCTAAGATCCTCAGCAGTGGTCCTGGTGCACGTTGACGGGTCCCTAGCCATGGTTTCTGCATTATTCCATTTCCTGCTCCCTCGAGATGACCCTGAGAGTCAGGACGCTGAGGATAAGCCCCTCCACCCACAGGGAGCCCCCTTCCCCACCTGTGGCAGGATAATATGAGTCTCTCCTCTCCTCAGGGACTCTTTGCACAATGGAGGTGTCTGGGTCAGGGGATCCCTGGTCCCTGGAGCATGAAGTGGAAGAGTGGGAAGAGAAGAGGAGAGTGAGCCTTTGGAATCTGACCCCATGTTTGGATCTCATGCTGCAGCCCCTGACCTGCTTGATGTCGAGCAAGAGGGTGAAAGTGGGTTGTGGCTGTGGTAGAGCACTCCCCTAGCATGTGTGAGGCCCTGGGTTCCATCCTCAGCACCAGATAAAAAATAAAATAAAGGTATTGTGTCCACCTACTACTAAATATATATATATATATATATATATATATATATATAAATATTTTTTTTTTTTTTTTTTTTAAGGTGGTGAGACTCTGGACAATGGAGATAACAATGGCTGCAGCATGAGCTTGTTGTAAGGGCTGAAAACCACAGCTGGTCAGTCATTCAGTCCTTGTCCTTGCTTATCATGTGCTAGGCAGCATGTCAAGCACACATGTATAAGCTCATCTCACCCCTGCCTCTGCCTCATGAGGGACATCCCTTTGTCCTGGTTTTACAAAAGAAGACAGAGCCCCTTGGGAACCAGTGACTTGTCCTGGGCCACCTGGTTAATAAGGGGCAGAGCTCTGCACACCCACTCGCTATTCTCTGACCTCCCACAGGGAGGTGCTTCTGAACCCCAGGCCTGCAGGGTGGAGATTCCAATCCCTGCTTCACCATCAGGAGCCCTGGAACTCGGGGGCTGAAGCTGGCCTGTGGTCACACAGTCCCAGTCCTGTGTGGCCCCGCAGGAGGCAGAGCCGTCTGGCTGACTCCAGTGACCCATCTCACCATGACCCCCGGGTGCCTCTTCTCATAATGCCTGGCTATTTTAAAAGTAAGAAAGAAAAAAAACGTCATGGAATGTTTAGCAGAGATGAAACTGATGGACGACATCGCATCGGTATTAAATTATGGGCGAGCCAGGCTTTCCGCCCTCCCCAGCCCCCGCTCTGGCCTCCTGTCCCACCCCTGGGCCAGCCTCTGACAGCTTGTCAGGAAAGGTCATTCCACACTTGGGGTGACTTGCTAATGGGCTGATTATGCTGCGGAGAGGCCGAGGAGGCAGTGAGGAAGCACCCAGCTTCCACCTCCAACCTCTACAAGAAGCGTTTGCCTCAGGCCAGAGAAGGCCCGGCCTTTTAGTAGAAAAGGGTGGGTCACGTGACCTTCCTTCACCTGTGCCCTTCAAAGGCGGCACTCTCACACAGGGCAAGGGCCTGAGCTGAGGTTCAGAGTCACAGCAGCTTCAATTCCAGTTCCAACACTTTAATAGCTGTGTGACCTCAGGCAAGTGACTTGCCTTCTCTCAGCCTTGATCTCTTCCTCTTTAACACAAGAATAATAATGGTCCCTGCTATCTAAGACACAGGGAGGGAAGAGAGGGGTAAGCTTGGGCAAAAAGATTTGCTATTGATTTCAGACATCTAGAGTCTAATGGGTTGGTAGATACGTCAGGGAGTCTGCAATTAAAATTGTTTAAATTAAAGAAACAAACAAACCGATAAATGCTGTGCTTCTAAAGAAAACTGAGACAGGAAAAGGTGAACTGATTGACGTGGGATGTCCTCAGCTTCCCTTTCTAATGGCTAAGAATGGAAAAGGGTTACAGATGACACGGGGTCGGGGGTTGATTCAGGCAAGATCCTTGATGTTCACTCTGAGCCAGATTTCTGTGCACCAAATGCCACTCATTCCCTCAGCAGCCCCAGGAAGCGGCCTTATGAACCCCATATTGAAAATGAGGCAGTTATAGATGAGAGAAGCAGAGAGCCCTGCCAATCACAGCACAGGATCACAACAGGAGGATCTGCCCAAGGCCCCCAACCCCACATCTGAGCCTCCTCCACCTGGCAGATGGGCCACCAGACCAACCAGCTGCCTCGGGACTCCCGATTCTGAGGAAGAGCTTTGGATACCTGCTCTTAGGCCAGGAAAGGGAAGGCCAGGGCAAAGCTGAGGTCAAAATGGGCAGGCAGGGAAAGGGGCAGGGGCTTCTGCTGATGGGGACAGAAGGGAAAGTGAGAGTGAGTGAGGTAACCTGCAGGGAGCCACAGGAAGGGGTTAGTGAGTGCACTCACCTCTTTAAGCCTCTTCTTACTCTGGGGACTCAGTTCCTGCCTCATCAGGGCTACTTGAGATGATTCGGGGTGCTCTGCAGAGAGCCTGGCACACAGAAGCCAGCATGCCCACGGCTGGGGGGCGAGAGCACCCGCCCCAGGGAGCGCCGACGTGCAGGTGGGTGTGAGCGTGAGTGTGGGCCCCCGGGAGCCTGAGGCGTCAGGCTGGGGGCTGTGGAGGGTGTCCCAGGGGAACGGGAAGGTGTGAGGGACCAGGAGGAAGGGCAGACAGGAGAAGAAAAAGGAGCAGCGAGGAACTCTGTCTGTCTGTGGACGGTCTCTCTCTCACACACACACACACACACACACACAGCACACCATCTTCCGTCTGAGCCCTGCGCACACTGAACTTTCTAAATATTCCCTCTCCCGGCCCAGGGACCGTCACACACACATCCATGGTCTGTCCCTCCAGCCCCTGCGTTCCCACTTGGGATGGAGGGTCCAGCTACACGGCGTCATTCTCCTCTACCACCCACGACCTCTGCTGGGCCCAGGCGCCGCGCTGTGCTGGGAGGGCAGCGGTGAGAACGCTTGCTGTCTGCACAAACATGGCTAGGGTACACTTCCGCCGGGCCGCCGGGTCCCGCCTGGGGTTAAGGGCACAATTAGTGTCACTCCTGGCCTCTGGATTCCTTTACTCTCTCTGCCTATGGGACGTGGAGGGATTCACGGTGTTTGATTTGTGAGCTGGGTAAAAATAAACTGAGCATGCTCGGATCGGCTCAGTTCCACAGGCTGGAGCTGACGGCGGACAGTTCTGGGTGTTCCTCCCTGCCCCACATCCTGGCTCGGTGGCTGCAGGTCCCACTTCCAGGGGTCCTCAGCTGGATGCACCAGCCCTCCCAACCCTAAGGGCAGGTGGACAGAGCCCTCACACTAGGCTCTGAGCTGCCTCTAAGACTCCGACTCCACACACATCTGTTCATCCAAACATCTAGGTCCATTCTCCACCTACACACAAGTTATCTCCACTCCTCCCAAAAACCCACTCCAGTCTACAATCTGACCACAGGTCAACGCTGCATCATAGACGCCTCTGCTCAGCCCTCCACCACCAACACAAACACGCAGGCCTCTCTGGATGTGTTTCTCTCCCTACCTGGCCCCACAAGCTCCTCCTTAGGACTCTGGCAAGTTCCCTCCCCCACAGCCTGGCAGCTCTCTGCCAGTGCAGACAAAACCAGGTCATGTCACAAAGCAATTTTTCCCAGCCCGCCAGATTTTTCACTCAGCTCACAGAGAACTAAAAGGACCATCTTCTCAGCTAATCGGGGAAAGAAATCTTGTGGGCTCAATTGCTGCCGATATGCATTTAAATGGCTCCATCTAGAAGGGAAATCTAAATGAGAGCTGAAGGAGGCTGGGACACTGGGGGAAATCTTGCTATAATAACTGTGCGAGGCAAAGCAAATCAACAGAAAACTGTACACTTGCTCGGGGAGAAAGAGAGAAGACTACCGTAACATGTGCTCCGGAACTTATTGCAATCTTCCCACTTTTAAGGTAATGGCATTAGTGTCACGGTTCCTTATGTGTAAACTTCACCCGCCACACATGATAATCAGAGCTACCTTTTCCAACACGTGTGATGTGTGGATATGGATACGGGGGAGGGTGTGTGTTCAGTGATCTCCTTTTGAATCCAGGCAGCCCCGAAGTGCAGAGGGAAGTTGGGTTTGAAGTCAAAACAGACCTAATCAAAGGCTGCCAAAGTGACTCTGTCACTTGCACACTCGGTGACCTTGGGCAGGTTACTTAAGTCAAGGAACGTCCATCTCATCATCCATAAAATAAAAATAATGATGTAGACCTCCCAGTGTTGAGTTGAGGATTCAGTACATTTTGTAAGAATTCTTGGCAAATAATATGCACTTCCTTGATACACGCCAGTGACAGGCTCTGGTTTGAATCCTGCTTCCCACATTTCCTCACTGAGGTGAACTTGTGTTGGTTACCTAACCTCTCTGCTCGTCCATTTCCTCATTGTAGGAGGGCAATAATAGCAGTCATTTTCTCAATGAATACACACGGTGCTCAGAACAGTGCCTACACCTGTGTGTGCTCACTCCACCTGCAAAGTAGGTATCATCATCACCATCACCATCATCACCATCGTAAGTCAAAGGTTCTGAAGAAGCCTGGGGGAAACCCTCACAGCAGAGTGGCCAACAGGATTCAATAGGAACCAATGGCTGTGGAGTGGGCATCTGGCTGTCCACTTGGGTTACTCACCAGGTGCAGTGTAATAAGACTTCTCCCCATAAACCTTGATCCTACAGTAGAAGTTCTCCATGCCACAGCTGTGTGTTTGTGTGTGTGTGTGTGTGTGTGTGTGTGTGTGTGTGTGTGTGTGTGTTTGCATTAACAGGGACAAGCAAGAAGAACCATTACATATTGCATGACAGGGACAATTCTTCCAGAGATCAAGAACCAAAAGCAGCTCCAAGAATAAGAATTTGTGAGAGACAAGAAATTTAAGCCAGTGATAGTGGCTTAAATTTCTTATAGTAAAATATAAGCTACCAAGGTATCTGCAGAAGATTGGTGCAACCACTTTGGAAAGCATAGGGAGATTCCTAAGAAAGCTTGGCATGGAACCACCATCTGACTCAGCTATCCCACTCCTCAGTTTATACCCAAAGGACCTAAAATCAGCATACTACAGAGATGCAGCCACATCAATGTTCATAGCTGCTCCATTCACAATAGCTAAACTATGGAACCAACCTAGATGCCCTTCAATAGATGAATAGATAAAGAAACTGTGGTAAATATGCACAATGGAATATTATTTAGCCTAAAGAAGAATAAAATTATGGCATTCACATGTAAATGGATGGAACTGGAGAAGATCATGCTAAGTGGAATAAGCCAATCCCAAATAACCAAAGGCCAAATGGTCTCTCTGATAAGAAGATGCTGATCCATAGTTGGGGGTGGGTAGGGAAGAATGAAGGAACTTTGGATTGTACAGAGGGGAGTGTGGGGAGGGGTGGGGGAGGTAGGAATGGGAAGGATGGTAGATTGAGACAGACATTATTACCCTATGTACATGTATGAAAAAAAATTTTATGTATTTATCACTGTCAAAAAAAAAGTTAATGAAAAAATAAGTAAATAAAAGTTTTAAAAAAGATATCTGCAGACATTTTGAGGAGGTCTTTGGACATACACAGAGTATGGAATGAACATTAGAACCAAATATATCCAGATCTCAAGGGGCCAAGAAATTCCAGCTCACATCTGCAATATGAATGCATATACCAAAGGACACAGAGAAGGAAATCTGACAAACTCTTAAGAGTTAATAATACAATTGTGGATTCTCTTTCTTTTTTTCTCTAAATTTCCTAAACTGGCAATAGTGAATATATTTCCTAATCAGAAAAAAAAAAAAAATGTATCAGAAGTAAAAATCACAAAGCAGAATCCAAAACATGGCTGTGCCTCTCCTGACCGGAATTGAATGTCAGGAGAGCAGGACAGACTCCAACCCGTGCTAGGCAGTGTGTTCTGAATCACACAACTTAAGGTGGACAGTAGCGTGTCCTAGAGTTAGAACGTCAACACAAATGTCTGTTCGCCGTGGACACGTGCAGGCTGTGAGGCATTCCCCATCCCAAGCCTGTGCTACTGATGTTTACACCAAGCGCAGGATTTGAAGTTATCCCACCCTGTCCCAATTCGTAAGGTCCAATCTCAAATTGAAGGTTGCTGGAACTTTTTCTAAGTCCTGAGTCTCTTCCAAAGCATTCCCTAAAGCTCCCAGCATCTTCTCCCTGGAAGACTAGCACGCACCTCCCACCTACCTCTCTTTTTTTCTCATTCCATTATGTGCATCTAACATTTCCCACGTACGATCCATGGGTTGAGTAACTACTGACTTAGGAGCTTTACATGCATCAGCTCACTTAGTTCTCAAGCTGACCCTTCCAGAAAGGTTCGGTCACTGTCCCTGGTTGACAGATGAAGAAACCAAGGAAATGAGAGGTTAAATATCTTGTCAAAAATCTCAGCAAATAAAGTGGCAGAGATGGACTCTTGTAAATGCCAAGTAAATAGCTGTTACACTGTATTTTTTAGGGAATAATGTACACACGGAATTTTTTTCCAAATATTTTCAGTCCACAGTTGATTGAATCTGCGGACGTGGACCTGTGGGCCTGCAGGGCCCTTCTGTACCACATTCTCCCACTTTTCAAGTCCATTCTGGACCAGGCTCTCAGATAATTGGTGCAGACACAGAAAGGAATAAGCACCTCTCTTCAGAGAGACCACTTGATGCTACGGTTAAATGATGTCAGATGCTATAGGTCCTATGCTGGTTCTCCTATTGCAGGACCTCGGACAAACTATTACCTGTTCCTTTCTTTGGTGACCTCACCTGTAAAGGGAGCTGAAAATAATACCTACCGTATGGGGTTATCAGGAGGACTAAGTGAGTGTATACAGATACAGTACTTAGAAGAATGATTGGCACATAATAATTGCTCAATTAACATTGACTGATTGTTATGATTGTGTTAGAATATAGGGAGCACAAAGAAAGGAGTATAGCCAGCCAGCCATGCACAAGGCTCCACATCTGCAGATTCAACAAATCACAGATCAAAAATATTTGAGAAAAATATCACATCTCTACTGAATATGTACAGACATTGCTTCTTCTCATTATTCCCTAAACAACACAGAATTACATGTATTTACCCATCATTTACATTGTTTTAGGTACTACAAGTACTGCGGAGATGATATATAGTGTATGGGAGGATGTGCATAGGTTATAAAGCAAACACTGTGCCACTTTATATCAGGGAGCTGAGCATTGATTCTGGGGCCCACGGGGTCCTATTGCTCCACAGATCCCCAAGGATGACTGTACTCAGTGCTCTCAGGAGTGGTCAAGAGGCTTCATAATGACGCAGAAATCTGAGCATCAAAGAAATAAATGGTAGGCAGGCAGAAAATTTGGAGCCCTGGCTTTGCTCGCAGTGGGTCAAAGGCTGGAAGGTGTGAAGCATAGTCCTGTGGTCATCCCCCAGGGGCATTTAGCCACGCCATGTTTAGTTCCCTCCACCAGCGTGTGGGATCAGTTGCCACTGCTGATCTGAACAAACCACCTTAATTTGTGGCCTCTGGAGTAGAAGGTAACTGAATTTCCGGATTTTAGCTCTGTTTAGCGCTGGAAGAGCGCAAACTTTGACTTCAAAGAGAAAAGGCATTTGAAAAGCTTATGAAAAGGCTTATGAGGCTCCTTGTACATCAAACGCGACTTACAAAGCAACATTTTGATGAGTTAAGTGCAAATGAATCAGAAACACAAGGATTAAATTTCCCTTGAAACACACATAGGTTTCAAGATTAAGGGGAAATTGCCTGGCAAGACGTGTTTTGGGTTAAACACTGCAGAGTAGCTCAAGTTGGTTCCTGTCTGCCACTTCCCCTCTATTATTAGTGTAAATAACAAAAATAATAAGAGTATCAACACCACCCGATATACTTTTACTGGGCCTATGGAAAACTTCCAGGTAGGTGTACAAAATATTAAAATATAATAATATAGAGACCCATGCAAGGAACCAGGATGCAATAGAGAGACAGGCTGTCTGTTAAATCACCTTCCCTTTCCTCCTCAGCACACAGCTGGACCACACCTCCCACGCTGCATTTCAGCCAATGCAATGAGGTCAGTAGTTGGGGATGGCACTTCCAGGCCTGACCCATAAAAATCCCTCACGTGTTCTGTTCTCTCTCCATCTGGTAACAGGACTTGATGTTCAAGGCAACTTTGAAGGTCAGGCGCTAAAGATGGCAGATCTTCAATCCCATCACCGGTCAGCTTTATGTAAGCCCAAGATAAATGTTGATTCTATGAAGTCACCAAAATTCAAGACTTCTTGGCTACAGCAGTGAGTTGTCATTTCAACAAAGAAAAATACATTAAAGTCCATTCGGACTAGAAGTAACTCAGATCATGGATCTGGGCACCTGAGTACTCATCTCTGTCCCAAAAGTTCTGTTTGGGTCTCTGGGGAAGTCCCTCTGCACTCTCTGGGTCTTGGTTTTTTCAGTGGTAAAATGAGAGGTTAGACTGGGCGATGGCCGAAGTCAAGCTCTGGTGTTTACAATTAAATTCTTCTAAATAACAAATTGCAACTTGAATTTTATTCTAGTCAACAAAGGTTTATGAAACCCTTACTTCCAGGCACTGGAGTTATAGAAATAAATAAATCCAGAGCTGGAGTATAGATTTGAAGATAAATAACTGTAACATAAATAGCAGGAAGCAAATGGATTCATCGGTCAATCACAGAGAGGAACTGGATCTGCCAGGGAGAGGGTAGAGGTTTAAAGAAAAGCCACCAGGAGGCAATGGCATTTGAAGTGGACCTGGAGGACAGAGGGCCACTGTCAAGCTAAAGAGCTGGGGTGTATTCCAGACAGATCAGGGACTCACAGTTGAAAGGTCCCTCATTTCACAGATGGGGAAAATAAGACAGAGGAGATTCTGATTAGTTGCAGACTTAAAAGCCATTAACCAGTCTCTCAGTCTTAATCCACAAAAATAGGAAAGTACATAAAAACTCATAGAGGATGAGACCTGAGATTCAAAGGTTCAGGTACTAAACCATGCAACCTCCAGCCCACAGCACAAATGACTCTCCATCAGCAGGAACCCCCTCTCCCCTCTACTGACTTCTAAACAACTCACAATCTCTCCATCCATTTTATATGATGCAGGCATGGAAACTTACAATGGCCTCCATCAATTTTATATTCATCCCACAATTCCACACTGGTCATGATCCTACATCATGTTCACCCTTCAAGTCTCACACACCCATTGGACCATAAGACCATGAATGACCTCTTCAAATCATTGACACAACTAATAGGTAGGACAGGCCCAAAGAAAAAGTCTGGCTCCTGCCAAGATGGTCTTTTCCCCAGATGAGTATGTCGGGCACACATATCAGGGAGTGTGCCTTTCAGGCCAGTGGGGACCCTCCTAGAGCGTGGAGTAAGAGCAGGTCTATTCATTTTCTATGGCTGGTGTTAAAAACTACTTCAAACTGAGCAACACAAACAACACGAATGTATTTGTCTTCCAGTTCTGAAGCTTCAAAGTCCAACATGGCTTTCCCTGGATAAGGGGTTGTCAGGGCTGCTTTTCTCTCTGGGGTCTCTAGGGGAGAATCTGTTTCTTCCAGGTTTCTAGGGGCCAACCACCTGCTTACATCATTGACTTCCCTCTGCCTCCAGCTGCTATGGCAGAAGAAGAGGAAGGACAGAGCAAGGGTCAGCTAGGGTCAACTGAGTCCACTTTGAAATGCCAAGAGGTCCACACTAGAGAGCGTCTACATCCAAAGTCAGGCACTAGCTTCCGAGGATCAAACCAGCTTGTGGCAGCAGCCAAGGCGAGTCGGAGGGCACTGGGAATGGAAGCTCAGCCCAGTCCCTGGAGGGGCTCAGGTGAGGTTCAACTAGCCCATGTCCCCATCGTCCTCCAAGGGTGTGCCCTGCTGCTAGATGTGGGGGCGAGTGCCAGCCCAGCATCAGAGGAAGCTTCTGGGTTCTGATAAAACCTCCTCTGGCTCAAATTAGTCTCCTCAATGAGGTTTCATCCATTGCTATGCTGGGTTTCTGGACATGGCGGTTTCTCCAAGGCAGCACTGATGCGTCAGGAAATCAGGTAGTTACCATCAAAGCCAGCACTGCACAGGTGGCTGATCCCTGCCTCTTTATACTGCTGTATCCTCCTTCAAAATCTGGGTGAGTGTCAGCACTTGGGTCACCGCTCATGACCTCCTTGCAAGGGAGACCAAGAAATCAAGCAAGTTCAGCCTCTGTCATAGGTGTGATCTCTGCTCCGAAGGGGTACACTCTCCAAACAGAAAAGAGAAGCCTCAATCCACAGGTTTCCATAGCAGCTGGGAATGCTTTCAGCTCTAAACCACAGAATAGTTCATGTTTTTAAGTGATTTAACGAAGGAGAAAAAAAATGTTTTGTCTCACATAACAAGATAGGCGCCAGGAGGTGACTACAGGGTTGGAACAGAAGGTCAGCATGTCATGGAGCACTTGAGTTCCTCCCAACGTTCTGCATTGCTGTTCTCACTCTGTGGGCTTGCCCATTAGACTTGACCCTGCATGGCTTCAAGACCTCCACATGCCAGGCATTTCATTATCAAAGATTAGGTCAGACGCTGTGGTTGATTCGTTGTGTATGTACACCCTTTACCATGAGATTTTGTATTTGTTCTCACCTAAGAGGCAAAGTCTATTTCCCCACTCCTTAACTCTAGGCTATACCTTACTTTTGCCCATTGAGTATAGACAAAGTGACCATGTGTTAGCTCTAACCCCTCAAGAGACCATGTGTATGTCTGCTTCTTAATCCTCTGCAACCTCCAGGAGAGCATGCCCGGACTGTCCTGATGGAGAATGTGAGACATGTGGCACAGTCACCCCATTTGCTCCTCATGACAGCCAGACAATCATCAGACATGTGGGTGCACCCTGAAGAACCAGGCCAGAAGAACTACACAGCTGAGCTCCAGCTGTGACTGCACAGATGATCTCTATCCCACCATCATCCCAGACTCATGAGCTAAATAAATGCTGATTATATTAAGTCACTGAGATTTGTCACACAGCATTATCATGGTATTCAATCATTAATACCCATGGCCATGCTGCAAGGGACCCTGGGAAAACAGTGACTGGTAGCCTCACTCTCAACCAGAAGGAAGAATAATAGCTACTGGGTAGGCAACCAACATTGTCTCCCCTAGCAACCAAGGGGAATGACAAGTGTCCGCAAGGCCAGGGAGAGGCGAAGACAATACCAAATGCTTCCATGTAATTCTCCAAAAGGGACTGGCCAGTGGGTGAAGGGTTAACCAAGGAATGAGATGAAACTAGACAAGTCCTTATGCAGCTAAGATTTATCAGGTCTTTCTGCTTGAGTTGTGATGATAAATACATCAGGGACTGTATTATCAGCAAGACAATTGCAGAATCATGGGATGACTTGCTGTAATACAGAATTCATGAGCTTCTGGAAATAGCCTGTATTAGGCACTTCTCCCAGGTTACTTCAGCAGAGTTTGGACAGTCACATTCTAATACTTGGTCAATCTTGAGCTTAATCTCCATGTCTTGCAAATCCCCCAAGAGAAATCATACAAATCATCTCAGGGCATGGACCAAATTAAACCCCATAGCAAAAAGGAGAATTACACCCGCTTCCTGGCTGAGTCTTTCACAATTTCTTGAATTTATACTGAATTTTATTTTTCCAAATACATACCACAATTTCCAGGAACTTTGTTATCTACTCCAAGAATTAGATGTTTCAACTCTAATCTCAGACAGGAAAACTAAAAGGTAAGAGGTTGTCCCTTTTCCAAAGTTGTAAGGAAGATGGTGGAAAGATTTTCTTCCTTATGTCCCAGATCTCCCCATGACCTTCACCATCACTTAATTTAGGTCACCTCCTCAGAAAGGGCCTCCATGAACCATTCTTTCTCAATCACCACACCCCGTGCCCTTTCCTACTCTGCTTTATTTTAATTAACAACTCTTACCACTACCTAACCTGGTATCACATATTTTTAATATGTTAATGGTACATCTCCTTTCCACTCATCCCACATCTCTCTATCCCATATCACTTACACCCAGTGAGAAATTCAATTCCTCCAAAATTGTCACCAGAAACCCTCCACAAAACATTCTCATGGAAAGTCGACTTTACCAATATTTTGGGGAAGAGAGAGAAGAAATATAAATCATATGAACACAATTTTGTATCAAATACTAGACATCACTACCTTTAATATATCCCTTTATCCTATAACCTTCAAAGATTTTCAGCAACCATTTCTCCCAACCACTGATCCTGCTCACCACTTCAAGCTGTCTCACCTCTTCTGTGCTTTCCCTCTATCCTCATCTATCCTCAGTAAAACAACACTTTTCCCTTTCTTTTCCAATGTTTTACCACCATGGTCCCAGTGCCCACTAAGGTATTTTCATAAACATGAACAATACCTTCCATAAAAGAAGTCCAGGTCCCAAGTTTTAAGTATTTTTTCTCTTCTATCCTGCAAAAAGTAAAGAAAAACCAGCTTATTAGGGAATAAACATAAAGTAACCTGAGGAGAATGGTCCTTGGTACACCTTCTGCATTTATTACTATATTAAAGTCTCCCAGACATAACAGGATGTGAAGATTATTTTCTCCATTACACAAATTAGGTAATTGAGGCTCAAGGTGGCTGCAACCTGCCTAAAGCCACTAAGCAAGTAGGAAATTGAATAGAATTCCAATTCAGCTCTAAGTCATAATGATGGCAGGGATTGTTCTTCCTTTATGTAACTGAGAAGTTAAGTCCATAGAATAACTTCTTGAGATCAGAAGGGAAGAGTCCCCTCATCTCTCTTTCAAGTCTTAGATTAATTTCTAGATGGTCCATGATCATCTCAAACTTGACCTGCATAAAACTCTGTCTTTACCCTACTCATTTCTTCCAATTTTAGCAAATGGTATTCAAGCCAGGCACCTAGGAGTTTTCTGGAAACTCCTGCTCTATCACTTCTATGTTAGTCAGCTTTGGGTTGCTGTGACCCAAATATGTGACAAGAACAACTTGCAGGAGGAAAAGTCTATTTGTGGTGACAGTTCCAGAGTTTTAGTCCATGGCTAGCCAAGTCCATTGCTCTGGGTCCAAGGTGAGGAAGAATGTCATGGCAGAAGGGCATAGTGGAGGAACACTTCTCCATTCATATCAGCCAGGAAATACAGAGAAAAAAGGGGGTAGGGACCACAGGGAAGATGAACTCTTCCAGAGCATAGCCCCAGTCCCACTTCCTCCAGTCCTGCTCCACCTGCCTACAGTTTCCACCCAGTTAATCCATTCAACTAGAATGGTCTCATTAGATCACAGCTCTCATAATCCGATCATTTCATCTCTGAATATTCCTGCATTAACACAAAAGCTTTGGAAGACTCCTCACATGCAAAGCATAATTTCCACCCTGATTCCCAAAAGTTCATGTCCATCTCACAGTGAAAACTTCATTTAGTCCATCTGCAAGATTTCCAGCCTTTCTAGCATTGCCCAAAAGTCCAAGTCCAAAGTCTCCTCTGAGACTCAAGGCAAACTCTTGTGCTACATACAGCCTATATCTATAAATACAGATATAGATATAGATTTAGATATCTCTCCAATATACACTGGTGCAGAGTAAAAATTTCTATTCCAAAAGGGAGGAATAGAAAGAAGGATGGGACAAAGCAAAACTGAAACCCAGCTGAGAAAACATTTTCTGTAGCTTCACCTCCAGCATCTGAGGCACATGGTGATGATGTGATTTCCAAATGGTTTGGGCAGTCCTACCCCTACAGTCTTGCCAGTTGCAGTGCACATGGGCTCTCTTTCAGCCTGGATCTCTCCATAGCTAGCAGCTTTTCTCAGCAGACATTCCACATTACTGGCATCTCTCCATTCCAGCTTTTGTTTCACCTTCACTACTTCATGCATAGACCCTTCGGAGGCAGCTTACAGGGATTCTGACCCGGCTACACTTGGTCTAACCTCCCAGGTCTTCTTTTGGAATCTCAGTGGAAGCCTCCATGACCCCCTACGTCCAACACTTAGCATTCCTTCAGAACCAGCATCACGTGTCGGACACCAAGGTCTTCCGCCAGCTCACCCAGTACCTGGGTTCCTTGGAATCATGGATGCAGTGGCTTCTTATTGCCTGGGTGGGTGAGCACAGAGAAACAACTTCCTAGACTTCCCTTTGGAAACAAGGTGTCCCAATGCTCTCTTGTCAAAAGAATTTTCCATTCTATACCTTGGTGCTTGCCATAGGTATGGCCTTGAAAATTCCTGAGATGCTCTCAAGCTATCTTTCCTACTGTCTGTGGAAAGTACTTACTATCTCTTTAGGGGCTGTAATCTCTTCAACAAGCACAGCTTTCTTGGACCCAGTGTTAGATGCATTTTCTGGTCAAACTGCAAGTTCTTAAAATCCTTCAGCTCTGCTTTCTGATCCAAACTCCTGGCTAAAAGCTGCCAGCAATGTCCATGCCACTGCCTAAATACTGTGCCTCCTTCACATTTTCTGCCAGATAATGATTCCATCACTTTTAGGTTTGGCCTCACACAAAATGTTAGGGTGTGAGCAAAACATAGACAAGTTTTTGCCAGAATGTAATATGCATGACCTCTAGTTCAATTTCTAGTTCAGTCCTAACCCTCCTCTGAAACCTCATGAGCACATATTTTAGTATGTACATTCTGTTTTTCTGAGCTCCCATCAGAATAACACTTGAAGTTCTGCTTACAACATTCTAAGTCTCCTCTAGCCTGTATCTTCAAACTTTTACAAATTCCTCCTGCAAACGAGCTCCAAAGGCTTTTGAACCACTTGGTCAGCTTATTCATAGTAGTGAGCCCTCCTCTCAGCACCAATTCCTGTGTTAGTCAGCTTTTTGTTGCTGTGACCAAAATA